>NW_026000136.1:7771229-7824376 GCF_001458135.2 Marmota marmota marmota
GGAGGGAGGGGAGAGATTGAGATTTAACTACAGGGCACTCTAACACAGAATTTCATCTCTATCATTTTTTAAATTATAAGTCTCCTGAGTCACTGGGCATATGCTGCTATGCCTGGTACTGTCCTTTCAGCCATTTCTCTCTTTAAACCGTATTAAGCATAATAAATGGCATTAAGTGCATTCACATAACTGCATATCCATACCAACGAAGTCAAACTTTTTAGTCACCCCAAGTAGAAACCCAATGAGCTCTAAACACTCTCAATCTCTCTCTTCAACCAGTTTCTGATAACCATCACTCTATTTTCAATGAATAAAATTGGTATTCCATATATCTCATTTAATTTGAATGGATAGTATTTGACTTTTCCCTGACTTATGTCACATAGCAAAATGTCTTCAAGAATCAGCCCCATTTTAGACAGAATTCCAGGCTCAAATCTGGGAATATGGAGGTAAAACACACAAAGTGAAAACAGCTGGAAATACTGTTTCATTTATTTATATACTAAGGTTGCACAATCGGCCTGTGGAGTTATACACCAAAGTCTATGAATGTTATCAGAGAGATGTTATGACAGTAGGTCTTGGATACTTTCTTTCTAAAGTATGCAAGGCAAGAAGTAATCTTGATGTATCTGTGAATTTTATTTTGAAAAGGGCTCATTGTTCCAGGTGCCCAAAGGCAGATGATGCCATGCTCCCTCATTATTTCTGAATGGGAAGAAAAATTTTATTGCCTGGTAGGAAGATGTTTCTTATTTTCCACAGTGAATAAGCCCTGACTCCTCATGTCATGCTAGTCTTGTATCTCATTGTGTAGCCAGAGATTCATAGTTCTATGAGCTTACCTGATTATTTTGGTTACCAAACTCAGTGGATTCACTTCTTGGGGGGAATTGAATTGGAATAGTTGCCACTAGGCGGAGGGTATAGTTCAGAAATGGACCACTGGCCTAGCATGTGTGATGCCCTGAATTTCAACCCCATAAGAAAAACAAAGTAATATAAAACCAAAAACCTCCAAAACCAGAAAGAAAAATAATGTTCATATACAGCAAAGCTTATCTGTAGCAAATACGGACACAAGTAATCTTTTTCAAAGAAATGACACCCTAGTTTGAGGAGAGCATGTACATTTTTTATCGTATGATGAATTTTTTAGGAAAGAAAGTAAATGTAAACGTTGAAATTCAAGATTCTGATATATGGGCCTTAATTTTCATGATGATACACCCTGTCCATTTCTCTATGATTAGAAACTAAAAGTATAAAAATCTGGTTTATGCAAATTATATCCTTCAAATGTTAAGGTATAATTAAAGTGTTGAAAATAATTAAAGGAGAGATTACAACACTATGTATCAAATAGTATGTCTGTTATCTAGAGCCTTTAATAAAAGGGAATAGAGTAATATCTGTGACATAAATGTGACTCAATACATGACAATGTTAGTCTATTAAAAACCATTGACCTTTATAAACAACTCACATACAAAATATGAATATGTATTAGGGAAGAATACTGTTACCGTAGATTAGGTAGAGGGAAGTGAAGAGACAGGAAGGATAGGGATGTGGGGTTAGGAAAGATAGTAGAATGAAACTGACATTATTACTATATGTATATATGTGACTACATGACCAACATAATTCTACAGCATGTAGAGACAAATGACAAATTGTATCCATCTATATATGATATATGAAATGCATTCTATTGTCATTTGTAACTAATTAAAACAAAAAAAATTATTAAAAAAAACCAGGAAAATAATAAGAAAAATTGATAATGTTGGGCACCTTAATTCTATAACACTTCACCATCATACATGATAGAGTTTATGGTAGAGGTTCTTAACGACATTCATGAAAGACTCAGTTTATAGAGACTCTTATTAGTAGCATGTGTTGAATTTTATCTATTGTATCTGATATTCACAAAAAGGATCATAAATCCTTTAATTTGCATTGGGATCTACGATCTTAATAGTTTTTTCTACTCTACAGTCCCATGGTCAATCCTATTTGGTTATACATAATT
Organism: Marmota marmota marmota; assembly: GCF_001458135.2. Classification (NCBI taxonomy): domain Eukaryota; kingdom Metazoa; phylum Chordata; class Mammalia; order Rodentia; family Sciuridae; genus Marmota; species Marmota marmota. Next base: position 7,773,274 of record NW_026000136.1, read on the forward strand.
CTATTTCTAATATACTACTAGATTTAATAATTGACATTTTAAGAAATAAACTTTTTCAATTTGTTAGTGTTAAAAAAATTGTGAATATATGAAAATGCATTCTAAGGTGGATGTGGTGGCCCACATCCCTGCAATCCTAGTGAATTGGGAAGAGTTTCAGAAATTCAAAGGCAGCCTCAGCAACATAGTGACACCCTAAATTTAAAAAGAAAAAGCAGGTAATGTAGCTCAGTAGTTAAGTGCCCCTGAGTTCAGAGTACAAAAAATAAAAATTTAGGAAAAAAAAAAAAGAAATTCTGATATAATCAATTATGTGAGTACAGTTTTCTGTCATTTTCAAAAGTGGGTATTAAGTAATCATTGTTGAAGTATAAGACATTGATATCCTTTCAGAGATTAGCTATGTGCACTATACTAAAATATTTTTAAAAATTTCATTACTTCCACCATATCAGCTAATGATGTTTAATAAATTGCAATCAAATTGAAGAAATAACCCATTTTCTATATTAAAATATTTTTTTCTTTCTTAAAAATTCTCACATACATCAAGATATGAAGTAAAGATAGAGATTTATTATGCTGTTAAAATATTTGCTAAGTTTTTAAAATTTCTTGTAAATATTTGATTCATATCTAAGGCATATATATAAGTTGAATAAATGTTGCTCCACCTTCACTATTGGGTTTCAAATGCTGAAGAAAGTTGGATATTTGAATGAAGACTTGGACACATTTAAATTTTTGCACTATGAATTTCCTAGTCTTCCATAATGTATGAGCAATAGCTATGAACTTATAAGAGTTTCTCCATTTATACCTTTTCAGTTGCTGAGTAAGTTGCCAAAAACTAATATAGACTGTTACTTTTTTAATATTTTATTAACTTTTCTCTGCTGATTCCTCTGCTTGGCACATGTTCTCATTAATAGGGCTTCTCTACAGTACAAATACTTAAATATTCATAAAGCTTAAATATTTGATTAAAAGATTTCCCACATTCTTCACATTAGTTGTTCTTATCGACAATATGTATACTGTGGTAATGAACAAAGTCTGGTCTTTTAAAAAGAATTTTGCCACATTGTGCACATTTGTATGGCTTCAATCAATTGTGAACTCTCTGTTGGCAAATAATGTGTGACCTTTGATAAAAAGACTTAACAAATTTTTCACATTTATAGGTCTTTTCTCTAGTGTGAATTCTCTGGTGGCGAATAAAGTTTGATCTCCGATGAAAAGCTTTGCTACATTCTTCACATTTGTAGGGCTTCTCCCCAGTATGAATTCTCTGGTGTTCAATAAGGTGTGGCTTTTGATAAAAAGCTTTTCCACATTCTTCACATTTGTAGGGCTTTTCTCTGGTATGAATTCTCTGATGGCGAATAAGGTGTGATCTTTGATTAAAAGCTTTGCCACATTCTTCACATTTATACGGCTTCTCTCCAGTATGAATTCTCTGGTGGCGAAAAAGTTCTGATCTATGGGAAAAAGTTTTCATACATTCTTCACATTTGTAGGGCTTCTCTCCAGTATGAATAATCCAGTGGTGGATAAGTTGGGATCTTTTACAAAAAGCTTTGCCACATTCTTCACATTTGTATGACTTCTCTCTAGCATGAATTCTCTGGTGTTGAGTAAGTAATTTTCTTACATAAAAGGCTTTGTTGCATTCTTCAGATGTGTAGGGCTTCTCTTTCATATGAATCATCTGGTGGTGGATAAGGTGTGATTTTTGACAGAAAGCTTGGCTACATACTTCACATTTGAAGGGCTTCTCTCTGGTATGAATTCTCTGGTGGCGAATAAGGTGTGATTTCTGATAAAAAGTTTTCCCACATTCTTCACATTTGTAGGGCTTTTCTCCAGTATGACTTCTCTGGTGGCGAGAAAGTTCTGATCTGCGGGAAAAAGTCTCGATACATCCTTCACAGTTGTTGGGCTTCTTTCTAGTATGAATTCTCTTGTGGCGGATAAGGTGTGATTTTTGATAAAAAGCTTTGCCACATTCTTCACATTTGCAGGGTATCTCTCTAGCATGAATTCTCTGGTGTTGTGTTAGTACTTTTCTTACATAAAAAGCTTTGTTGCATTCTTCACATTTGTAGGGCTTCTCTCTGGTATGGATTCTCTGGTGGCGAATAAGGTGCGATTTTCGACAAAAAGTTTTCCCACATTCTTCACATTTGTAGGGCTTTTCTCCAGTATGACTTCTCTGGTGGCGAGAAAGTTCTGATCTGCAGGAAAAAGTTTTGATACATTCTTCACATTTGTAGGGCTTCTCTCTGGTATGAATTGTCTCATGGCGAATAAGGTGAGATTTTCGGTAAAAAGTTTTGCCACATTCTTCACATTTGTAGGGCTTCTCTCCAGTATGACTTCTCTGGTGGCGAGAAAGTTCTGATCTGCAGGAAAAAGTTTTGATACATTCTTCACATTTGTAGGGCTTCACTCTGGTATGAATTGTCTCATGGCGAATAAGGTGAGATTTTCGGTAAAAAGTTTTGCCACATTCTTCACATTTGTAGGGCTTCTCTCCAGTATGACTTCTCTGGTGGCGAGAAAGTTCTGATCTGCAGGAAAAAGTTTTGATACATTCTTCACATTTGTAGGGCTTCTCTCTGGTATGAATTGTCTCATGGCGAATAAGGTGAGATTTTCGATAAAAAGTTTTGCCACATTCTTCACATTTGTAGGGCTTCTCTCCAGTATGACTTCTCTGGTGGCGAGAAAGTTCTGATCTGCAGGAAAAAGTTTTGATACATTCTTCACATTTGTAGGGCTTCTCTCTGGTATGAATTGTCTCATGGCGAGTAAGGTGAGATTTTCGGTAAAAAGTTTTGCCACATTCTTCACATTTGTAGGGCTTCTCTCCAGTATGACTTCTCTGGTGGCGAGAAAGTTCTGATCTGCAGGAAAAAGTTTTGATACATTCTTCACATTTGTAGGGCTTCTCTCTGGTATGAATTGTCTCATGGCGAGTAAGGTGAGATTTTCGGTAAAAAGTTTTGCCACATTCTTCACATTTGTAGGGCTTCTCTCCAGTATGACTTCTCTGGTGGCGAGAAAGTTCTGATCTGCAGGAAAAAGTTTTGATACATTCTTCACATTTGTAGGGCTTCTCTCTGGTATGAATTGTCTCATGGCGAGTAAGGTGAGATTTTCGGTAAAAAGTTTTGCCACATTCTTCACATTTGTAGGGCTTCTCTCCAGTATGACTTCTCTGGTGGCGAGAAAGTTCTGATCTGCGGGAAAAAGTTTCCATACATTCTTCACATTTGTAGGGCTTCTCTCTGGCATGAATTTTCTCATGGCGAATAAGGTGTGATTTTCGATAAAAAGCTTTGCCACATTCTTCACATATGTAAGGCTTCTCTCCAGTATGACTTCTCTGGTGGCGAAAAAGTTCTGATCTGTGGGAAAAAGTTTCCATACATTCTTCACATTTGTAGAGTTTCTCTCTGGTATGAATTCTCTCATGGCGAATAAGGTGTGATTTCCGATAAAAAGCTTTGCCACACTTTTCACATTTGTAGGACTTCTCTCTACCATGAACTCTCTGGTGTTGAATAAGTAATTTTCTTACATAAAAAACTTTGTTGCATTCTTCACATTTGTAGGGCTTCTTTTTAGTATGAATTCTCTGGTGGCGAATAAGGTGTGATTTTCGATAGAAAGCTTTGCCACATTCTTCACATTTGTAGGATTTCTCTCCAGCATGAATTTTTGGGTGTTGAATAAGTAATTTTCTTACATGAAAAGCTTTGTCACAGTCTTTACAATTGTACGGGTTCTCTCCAGTATGAATTCTCTGGTGGCAACCAAGGTGTAATTTTTGATAAAAAGCTTTGCCACATTCTTCCCATTTATAGAGCTTCTCTCTGGTATGATTTCTCAGGTGAAATGTAAGTGAGATTCTTTCATAAAAAGCCTTTCCACATTCTTTACATTTGTATGCTTTCTCTCTGGTATGAATTCTCTGGTGAAGAATAAAGTGTGATTTTTGATAAAAAGCTTTGCCACATTCTTCCCATTTGTAAGGCTTCTCTCCAATATGAAGATTTTGAAATTCAGAAAGTTTTACATAATTATTTAAGGATTTGTCATACTCTCTAAAATTGCAGAATCTCTCTTTGATATGAATTTTTTTCTGTTCAGTATAAAATGAACTTTGAACAAAAGCTTTGTCACATTCTTTATATTTGTAGGTATTGTGACTACTATGCCATCTCAGGTGTTTAGAAAGAAATAATGAGTAAGTGTGGACTTTCTCACAATTGTTAAAATTGCATGTTTTGGCATACGCAGAAATTATTTCTTTATTGCAGAATAATGGATATTTAGTAGAGAGATTCTCAAAATGATCTCCTTTAGAAATTTGTCCTTCAGTACTAAATTTCTTGTCTATTGAAATGTTTGACTGGAAGTTTAAATCAGTGTTATCTTTGAAATTAGTGAAGTTAAAAGTTGAAACGTGAACTAGATTTCTTTTCACATTTTCCACATTTTCATTAAGAAAATATATATGCTCCAAAAATTGCTGGGCACTTATTTGTAAAGATACATATAACTCCTGAAAAGTGACTGGCCTATGTTGAATTATTTTCTGAGATATTAAATGTCCTTGATGTCCTCCGACAGTGTAATTTTCATTACAAATCTTCACAGCTAATTCATTTTGTCCCGTATTATAAAATTTCTGACTTTCTTTCTCACATTCAGTTTTCCATATTTTCCTTATTTGTAAACAGTTAATGTTACGCTCTTCATTCCTTATATCCTCTTCTGTTGAAAATTCATGGGAATTATGAGAAGTCATGGCTGAAATATAAAAAAATGGTAATTATTTTACCTACTAATCAGGAATAAATGTTTTGTATTATCACATATGAAATCATATCAATGTCTTGACACCAGGAGGGTAGCAGAATACAAAATCCAAACACATTATTATTCCTAATACATTTAAAATAAATAAAAATGTACAGACTAATTACCTTGTAGGAACTGCCCAAACCATCTCAGAGATCACAATATCCAAGATGAGAACATTAATAAGAGAAATATATTAGAGGAAAAGAAACGTGTATTTTTATCAACCACACTATATCCATGTCTATAGCACAGCATTGAGAAGGTATAAAAAAAAATTACCATCTCCATTTTCTGACCAGAAAAAAGAAAATATATTAAAAATGCAAACATTTGTGGTTTTCTTGGGATTGTTTGAAAGCTGGTTTCTTCTACTATTACACAGAGATCTGGAGATAACATGAAAACCAAGTTGAGAGGCATTAAATACCTGGCAGACTATACCCATATTTCCTAAATGAAGCTAACAGATGGCAATCAAGATAAATGAGTAGCATTCAACAAATTGTGCTGGGAAAACTGGAAATCCATATGCAACAAAATGATAGCGAATCCCTATTTCTCACCATGCACAAAAGTTAACTCAAAATGGATCAAGGATCTAGGAATCAAACCAGAGACTGTGTCTAATAGAAGAAAAAGTAGGCCCTAATCTCTATCACGTGGGGTTAGGCCCCAAGTTCTTTAATAAGACATCTATAGCACAAGAATTAAAACTGAGAATCAACAAGTGGAATGAATTCAAACTAAAAACTTTCTTCTCAGCAAGAGAAAGCACTATGGAGATTCCTTAGAAAGCTGGGAATTGGAACCACCATTTGACCCAGCTATTCCTCTTCTTGGACTATTCTCAAAAGACCTAAAAATGGCATACTACAGGGACACAGCCACATCAATGTTTATAGCAGCACAATTCCCAATAGCTAGACTGTGGAGCCAACCTAGATGCCTTTCAATGGATGAATGGATAAAAAGAACGTGGCCTTTATACACAATGGAATATTACTCAGCACTAACAAAGAATAAGATCATAGCATTTGCAGGGGAATGGATGGCATTAGAGAAGATTATGCCAAGTGAAGTTAGCCAATCTCCAAAAAACAAATGTCAAATGTTTTCTCTGATATAAGGAGGTTGACTCATAGTTGGGTAGGGAGGGGGAACATGGAAGGATTAGATAAATTCTAGATAGGGAAGAGGGTGGGAGGGAAAGGGAGAGGGTAGGGGATTAGCAAGGGCAGTGGAATGTGATGGAAATCATTATCCAAAGAACATGTATTAAGACTTGAATTGAATGTCAACATACTTTATATAAGGGAGATGACTTAAAATGGGGTAGGGAGAAAGAGCATATGAAGAAATTACCTCTAGATAGGAAAGAGAGGTGGGAGGGAAAGGGAGGGAGAATGCGAATTGCATGGGGAGGGAAGGAGACCCCTTCGTTACACAGAATTCCTGTATGATGATGTAAGGGGGAAAAAAAAGAAGTGGGTCACATTACATTGGGTAGAGAGAATTGATGGAAGGGGAGGGGAGTGGAAGGGGGGAATGGAAAGACAACAGAATAAAATAGACATTATTATTGCTGTGGGTATATATGTGACTGCATGACCAATGTAATTCTGCAACTTGTACATTCAGAAAAATGAGAAATTATATCCCATCTGATTCAAATGTATGATATGTCAAGATCATTGCACTATGATGTATAACTAATTAAAACAAACAAACAAAAACCAATATATTAGGAATTGAACATTATGATAGTCAGAAAGGAAATTGTCCAAACAAAAAATAACCATTAGAAAGAAGTTTAATGAGCTAAATGCAGAGAAATACTGTCAATAGAAATAAATAAAAATAGTATTTGTGAAAAATTTCTTAAGGAACAGTGCTTGAGAGAGTCAGGGGTGCTTGTGCATAGCTGACTTGAGACAAACAGTTTATAAGTGGAAGGCAGTCTCAGAAACTTAGTGATATCTTGTAAAAAAATATTTGAAAACAGCTAAGGATAGAAAGTAGTAGTAAATCAACTTTAAGTTCCACCTGCTGTACCAACATATAGGTGTGACAAGTTTTAACTAAGAGAAATAAAACAGAAACTACAGTCCAAAATTTCAATAATCTACAAGTGTGAAACACAGACAAACTCAAACCACATTCTAATCAAAGTCTGAAAATTTACAAAAAGGGAATCTTGAGAACACCACTAGAAAAAACAACATAATACCTAGGAAGAAAGTCCTATGTAATCAATCATGAATTCTTTTAAAATACAGAAATTATTTAGAAATATTATCAAAGAAGTGAAAGAATAAGATTACAAACTGCCACAGTCTGGCTGGGCACAAATCACAAACCACTTAAGCAGGAACAAACCTTATTTCTGAACTCCACCAGCACACTCCACACACACTCCCCGGGAATTCGCACGAATGCCACGCGGCTCCTCCAGGAACCAACAACCGGAAAATCCCTCTTCCGGAAATCCCTTCTCCCACACATCCCCAACCAATGGGAACTCTCTGGGAATCCCCACTAGAACTCTAAAGTAGCGCGAGAACTCCAAAGTAGCAGGCCGAGGAGGAGAGTAAAAGTCTAATATATAACCGAATCAATCCAGCATCATCTTAATGGCTTGCCTCTCAACCAATACTATTGGCAAAATGCCAGGGGCCATTCCGACTCAGCTATGGCTCTCAGCGTCTCCCCCCTACTGTATAATTAAACAACAACCAATGTGGCGTAGGGACTGTGCCTGTTAGGTTGTCCAATGCACATATGGTCCTTACCCGACATCGGATGAGCTGACCGCAAGACGTCAGCCTCCTGTCTTAGGTTGGTACCACTGCAATTGGATCTTTACCCGTCACTGACTACCGGTCCAGCACACAGCTATACTTGTGGATAGGCCTTTGCACCAGTGTGGGGTGAGGTTCTTTGCCTCACCTCTGTAGGCCCCCAAATTTAGCCTTGGTGCCAGTGGGGGGGTGAGGTTCTTTGCCTCACCTCTGTTGGCCCCCAAATTTTAGAACATCACAAGCAGAAGGGAGGAGGATGCAAAATGCCATGACACCAAGCCAAATGACAGCTCTTTTTGGAAAAATTGTAGCACCGATGTCATCATCAGCAAAGATACCCCAGCACTAACACAATTCGCTGCACCAACAGATCGTTCACAATGTATACAAGTAATACATAGTCCAGGCAAGTTCTGCAAGCAGTTCAAAGCAGAGGAATCCATTAATATGTCCATTTCCTCCCAAAGTAAATCAACTCCTTGATTGAGCATTACTTGTTGAGTTATTATTCATTGATGCATCAGTTTATACAGTTTACTGTGATAGCTATCGAAACATTGGTTTTATCTTTGTCTTCACTGGCACTAGGATGAAGATAGGAATTCTGGCAATGATGGGTAAAAAAAAAAATTATGTAACATTCCAACAGGTAATAAGATAACAATTTTCTGAGCAATTTACATTATCCTGAACAGAATTATTAAATATAATGAAAAGGAAAGGTGAAAGTACACAAACAGATCTTGTTAACCTCCTTATGTGTTCACATATTAAAACAATCTTCAACAGCTGTTTACCCAATTTAAATTAAAAAATTTAAATCACGTGAATAAAAAAAATAAGGATGCATTTTTTCATGAGCGCTCCTCAAATATGATATATGGAAATACATACATAAATACAACACAAAACACAAGTGTGCACACATAACATACAACACATAAGAAAATAGTAAAGGCCTTGTAGCTTTACACAGGTGAAATCTCCATTGCAATGTTTAAAAACTCCACAGTCAAAAAATAGAACTCATCGGAAAAACATTAACCTAGGTCTGTATGAGCTCAAAAAATAAAATAGAACTTTATGATGTGGGAAAGGGCAATAATAAAATAGATACTGAAAAAAAGCATCCTGGTTACTACCTAGGTTTGACTCTTCTTTTGATATCCCATCCTTTTTTTCTGTAACTTGCATATGGGACTGAAGGTATTCCCACAAGAAAGCCCCAAGGTTTTTTACATTTGAAATAGGCCTTAATGATGTTCATCATTCATTAGCCTCCAGGTGTGGGAGAATCACTGTCGAGGATGTAAGAATAGCCAAGCTGGAGCTCTGGATATCAGCTCTTATGGATTTGAGCCAAGTCATCTTCTTTTTGGTCTGTAGATATCGCTTTGGTTAGTCTTTCTGGAATCCAAATCGGCTGCTGTTCTCCCTGGGGAAACACACAAACAGAACCCCGACTCCAAACAATCACTGGGCCAGGACCTTTCCATTGTCCTGTTAGAATATCCTTCCAAAGTACCTAAGGCTTATGTACATTTTTTGGATACATATGTCTTTCTGCAGCACTAAGCCCTGATGAATCCAAATTTTAAAAGTTTAGAGTAAAAAGGGTTATTTTAAGTTTATCTTTGGGGGATATATACCCCTTTCCAATTCCCTCTTTTTGCTTTAGTAAGTACATTTTAATAGTTTGATGAGCTCTTTCAACTATGCCTTGTCCCTGTGGATTGTATGAGATTCCTGTTATATGAGTAATGCCAAATGATGAGCAAAATTTTTTAAAAGAGGTAGAAGTATAACCAGGACCATTATCTGTTTTTAACTGTTTTGGAATGCGCACAGTGGCAAAATTTTGTAAGCAATGAGCTATAATATCTATAGTTTTTTTCTCCGGCATGAAGGGCGCCCATCAAAAATCCAGAAGAAGTATCAACTGCAACATGCAAATATTTTAATTTTTCAAATTCTGGCAAGTGTGTGACGTCCATCTGCCAAATATGGTTAGGTATCAATCCTCTAGGATTGACTCCAAGATTAACTTGTGGTAAAAAGGTCACACAATTTTGACATTGTTTTATTATTTGTCTAGCTTGCTCCTTAGTTATTTTAAAACACTTTTGTAAGGTTTAGCATTGACATGGAAACTTTTATGAAAATTTGTAGCTTCTTCTAGTGTAGAGAAAATATGTTTGTCATGTGTAGTTTTATCTACTAAATCATTGCCCAAACTAAGGGCTCCAGGCAATCCTGTATGTGCCCTGATATGTCCTATAAACAATGGATCTTTTCTGTCCCAGATTAGACTTTGTATAGTGGAAAACAAAGAGAAAACAGTAGAGGAAGGGGAAATCCTACCAGCATCTTAAAGGGATACTATAGCATTAACTATATACTGACTATCAGAAAATAAATTAAATACAGAATCTTTAAACATCACAAAAGCTTGTAAAACTGCATTAAGCTCTACCTTTTGAGCTGATTGTTTGGGTACTAAAAATGTAAAAGTTTGATCAGGGGTAACTACTGCTGCTGTACCATTATTTGACCCATCAGTGAATATATTTGGAGCATTCATGATAGGTGTTTTTCTTGTCATTTTTGGAAAAATTACAGGATGCAATGACCAAAAAGACAATAAAGGATTAGATGGTAAGTGGTTATCAAATGAAACATTAGATTTGCACATGATTATTGCCCAAGTATTTAACTCATTAGCTAACTCATCAATTTGATTCATAGTATATGGAGTAATAATTTTATTGGGAGAAATTCCAAACACTCCCTTTGCTGCTTTTATTCCTTTGAGTATTAATTGTCCTACAGCCTCAGGATACCTAGTAAGAATAGTGTTAGGAGAATAAGATAAATGTATCCATAATAATGGACCTTCTTGCCAAAATACTCCTGTAGGAATATTTTTTGTTGGTAGTACAATAAATAATAAAGGCAAACTTATATCAATTCTATCCAAATGCATATTTTCCATATATGTTTCAATGATTTTTAATGCCTTTCTTGCTTCAGGCGTTAACATTCGGGGTGAATTTGGATCTGATGGACCTTTTAGGATATCAAATAAAGGTCCCAACTCTCCTGTTGGTATACCTAAATAAGGCCTTATCCAATTTATGTCTCCTAATAACTTTTGAAAGTCATTAAGTGATTTGAGTTGATCTACTCGTATTTGAATTTTTGGTGGACGGACCATGGTTGAGGATAATAGAACTCCTAAATAATTAATTGGAAAATTTAATTGTACTTTATCTATTGCTATCTCTAGATTATAATTTTTTAATAAGTTTGTAAGTGTGGCATAACATTCTAGCAATGTGTTTTTATCTTTGTGTGCTAATAATACATCATCCATATAGTGAAATATTTGTAGTTCAGGATTTTGATTTCTAAGTGGCTGGATTACTTTGTTAACATAAATTTGACACATAGTTGGGCTGTTAGCCATCCCTTGAGGGAGTACTTTCCATTCATATCTCTGATCAGGACCTTCATGATTCAGTGCAGGGATAGTAAATGCAAAACGTGGACTATCCTCAGGATGAATTGGAATTGAAAAAAAACAATCTTTAATATCTATAACTAAAACATACCAGGTTTTTGGCAAAGCAGACAATTGAGGAATCCCTGATTGAGCAGGTCCCATAATAACCATCTCATTATTAATGGCTCTTAAATCTTGCAATAATCTCCATTTACCAGATTTCTTTTTGATGACAAAAATGGGAGTATTATGGGGAGATACAGAAGGTTGTATATGTCCTTCTGCTAATTGTTGTTTGACCAGGTCATGGGCTGCTTGTATCTTTTCTTTAGTCAGGGGCCACTGAGGAACCCATACTGGTCTTTCTGATTTCCAAGTAATTTTTATTGTCTCAGTGGCCCTTTCTGAAAATCCAACCCATGTCTGTCTGTTCCTTGATCTATTTGTATTGGTGCTGCTATACCTTGTTCTTGTTTTTCTAATCTTTTTCCTTTCCTAAAACCTTGTCTAGTCATAATAGTGGGTGCATTTTGGTTGATGTTATTTGTTAATGTCAAACCTAATTGATCTAGGACATCTCGTCCCCATAAATTTACGGGAAGATGATCCAATACATATGGCTGTATAGTTCCTTCACATCCTTCAGGATCCTTCCAATCTAATACCATTGCACTTCTATGGGGATTAGTCGCCACTCCTAGGCCTCGAAGCGTTTGAGTGGCTTGTTGTAATGGCCAATGTTTTGGCCATTCTTGACGAGAGATGATGCTAAGGTCTGCACCTGTATCCAGTAGCCCATTAAATTCATGTCCTTGAATATTTAGTTTTAGCATGGGGCGAGAATCTAAATTTAAAGAAAGCATAGCCCAATCTACACCTGTGGAGCCTAATCCCTTGGAACCTCTTTCTACAGTACGACTGGAAAATTTATCATGTAGGCTGGGTATTATTAGTAACTGTGCTATTCTATCTCCTGGTGAAATTACTGATATACCCTTTGGAGAACTGGCTATAATTTTTATTTCACCTTCATAATCGGGATCAATTACCCCAGGACTTATCATAAGTCCTTTTAGAGTAGAAGAGCTGCGTCCCAATAATAAGCCTACTGTTCCTTTGGGAAGAGGTCCTTTCACCCCTGTGGGAATGATTTGAACTCCCATCTCTGGAGTTAGTACTGCTCTGGCGGAGGCGCAGATGTCCAACCCTGCGCTCCCTCTGGTTTGTCTGATGAGGGATCTGATGGACAATGTGTCCTGGGCACTACCCTGATGGGGTTGCTGGGTTCCTCCAGTGCTCCGTATATTTGTGGTTTTGGGCCCCGGAGCATTGGGCCCCCCTGTCCATTTTTTGGCAATGGAGCCCGATGCCTTTCTCCACGATATCGTGGATAAACACCTGGTCCTTGTTCGTTTTTTGATAATGGAGTACCCTCTATGGTGGTTTGAGAATGGCATTCATTAGCCCAATGTCTCTCTCTATGGCATTGTGGGCAAATACCCAGTATTCTACTCTTTGATACCTAGCTTTGTTAAACCCTCCTCCTATGGGGCAATTTTTAAAAAATGTCCTATTTGTTCACAATTGTAGCATGTTTTTGGCCTGGCATCTAAAGCCTGTTGTACTGCAGCTGCCAAGACTTGCCCTTGTTCATTAATGTCTCTACATAATTTATGTGTTTAAATCTACATATTTCCATGGTCTAATGACCTCTCTGCACCAACGATTTGCTTGCTCATAAGCCAGTTGTTTTATTAATAGCATTGCTTGTTCTGTATCCCCCAAAACTCTGGTAGCTGTTTGAATAGGCGTATCTACAAATTCAGAGTAAGGTTCATTAGCTCCCTGTATTATCTTAGATAATTGACCTTGTAAATCTCCATGTCCTTGTAAAGTCTTCCATGCCCTAAGTGCATCTGCATCAATTTGTGAATATATAGCAGAATCATATTCAATTTGTTGCCATTGACCCTCATAAGGTCCTTTACCTAACAACATATCTAAATTTCTTTGAGGGTAACCGGTGCTGCATTTCACCTAGCCGTCTCCATACAAAATTCCTCATTGGCAACTTCCATAACAAATATTGTCCTCCATTTAGCACAGATTTACACATGTTAGCCCAATCTGCTGGCGTCATGTCCAAGTGGGTAATGGATTCGACCATGCTTACAGTGAAGGGTGCTTGAGGACCATAGGTTGTTACAGCCTCCTTTAACTGCTTCACTGTTTTGAAATCTAAAGCACAATGAATTCCCTGGCCTCCTGCCTGCTCAAGTACAGGGCATGCTAATCTTTAAGGTCCTGTCTCAGGATCTCATCTATCAACTACAGGGGTTGAGGGGCACTCAGCCTATGTTGTCTCCATAGGTGGAGCTGTTGTTTGAATTACGCCCTCTGGTGATAGAACAGTGTTAGTAGCAGCCTCCTGTTGTAGCTTTTTCCCTAATAGCCCCTTTTCCTTTAAATTTTCTTCCTCTGTCTGACTAGCTCGAGAGACCTTCTCTTTTACTTGATCTAAATTGTCTTTCTCCATTGTCTGAACCAATTTACTTAACACTCTTTCAGTTTGTTTTTTTACTAATTTCTAATCCAGTATAAAGATAAAGCAACCCAACAAGATAACACAAAACAAAACCGAAACAGAATGAAACAAAAACGGAACAAAAAATTGTTGTATCAATTTTCCTATTTTCTTGAAATGTGCATTTGTGGTCTATTTCTATCTCTTCCTCAGGGGCGAACAACTTCAAACCTTGAGCCCACCATTTTTCCCAGTTTGCCTGAGAAAGTTCTAGGGATAGGCAGCTTGAAACAAAAATAAAACAAATCAAAACAAGAACACATTGTTTTTTGAAATGGTCACACATTCTCTCGCCTTCCCTTAAGGGCGAAAAATTTCACTTACCTCTGAGCTTCAGGCGTTCCCTGTACGGGCCGCCAAATGCCGCAGTCTGGCTGGGCACAAATCACGAGCCACTTAAGCAGGAACAAACTTTATTTCTGAACTCCACCAGCACACTCCACACATGCTCCCCGGGAATTCTCCCGAATGCTACGCGGCTCCTCCAGGAACCAACAACCGGAAAATCCCTCTTCCGGATATCCCTCTTCCCGCACTTCCCCAGCCAATGGGAACTCTCCGGGAATCCCCACTAGAACTCTAAAGTAGCGCGGTAACTCCAAAGTAGCAGGCCGAGGTGGAGAGTAAAGGTCTAATATATAACCGAATCAATCCAGCATCATCTTAATGGCTTGCCTCTCAACCAATACTATTGGCAAAATGCCAGGGGCCATTCCGACTCAGCTGTGGCTCTCAGCAAAACCAAGAATATTATATCCAGAAATACTTTCAAAAGTGAAAATAAAAATCAGATATATATGCCCCAATGTTTTTTACCTCTAGAAATGTCCTTTAAAAATACTAAATAAAATTCTTCAAACTGAAAAATAAATTGGCAAGTAATACAACATGAAAATTTTAAAGTTTTCTTGGAAAAGTCACGAAATAAATTCTAAATTATTATAATAGATCATGAAATAATTAATTTTTAATAGATTTTGAGAAAAAAAAAAAACCATAATGCTTTATCTGAGGTGCATGTGGTAAAGATTTTCTCCCAATCTGTACGCTCTGTCCTCACTTTATTGTTTCCTTTGCAGACAAAAAGATTTTTAATTTGAAGTCATCCCATTTATTAATTCTTGATTTTACTTCTTATGCTTTAGGAGTCTCATTAAGGAAGTCAGATCCTAGGCCAATGTGCTAAAGATTTGGGCCTATTTCTTCTATTAGGCACAAGGTCTCTATTCTAGTGTGTAAGTCTTTGATCCACTTTGAGTTGTTTTGTGCAGGGTGAGACATAGAGGTTTAATTCCATTTTGCCACATATGTATTTCCAGTTTTGCCAAACAATTAGCTGTATAGGCTATCTTTTCTCCAGTGAGTTTTTTTTGCACTTTTGTATAGTATGTCATAACCATATTTATGTGGGTTTGTCTCTGTGTCCTCAAATCCATACCATTGATCTACAAGTTTATTTTGGTGCCAATATCATGCCATTTTTATTACTATTGCTCTGTAGTATAGTTTAAGGTCTGGTATTGTGATGCTTCCTGCTTCAATTTTCTTGCTTATGATTGCTTTAACTATTGTTAGTCTATTATTTTTCCAAATGAATTTCATGATTGCTTTTACTATTTCTATGAAGAATGTCATTGGGATTTTAATCGGAATTGCATTAAATCTGCATAACGCTTTTAGTAGTATGGCCATTTTGACAATGTTAATTCTGCTTATCCAGGAGCATAGAGATCTTTCCATCTCCTAAGGTTTTCTTCAATTTCCTTCTTTAGTGATCCGTAGTTTTCATTGTAGAATTGTAGAGGCCTTTCACCTCATTTGTTAGATTGTTTCCCAGGCATTTTATTTATTTATTTATTTATTTTTTGAGGCTTTTGTGAAGGGAGTTGTTTTCCTAATTTCTGTTTCAATGGATTCATCAATGATGTTCAGGAATGCATTTGATTTATGGCTGTTAATTTTACATCCTGCTACTTTGCTGCTAAAAGTTTTCCAGTAGAATTTTTTTGATCTTCTATATATAGAATTATGACATCAGCAAACAGTGATACTTCAAGTTCTTCTTTACCTAATTTTATCCCTTTCATTTCTTTCTTTTGTCTAATTGCTCTGGCTAGAGTTTCAAGAATGATGTTGAATAACAGTGGTCAAAGAGGACATCCTTGTCTTATTCCAATTTTTAGTGGAAATGCTTTCATTTTTTTCTCCATTTTGAATGATGATGGCCTTGGTTTTAGCATATATAGCTTTTACAACGTTGAGTTATATTCCTAGTATCCCTAGTTTTCCTAGTGTTTTGAACATGAAGGTGTGCTGTATTTTGTCAAATCCTTTTTTTTTGCATCAATTGAGATGATCATTTGATTCTTGTCTATTAATATGATGTATTACGTTTATTGATTTGCATGTTTTGAACCAACCCTGCATGCTGGGGGTGAATCCCACTTGATCATAGTACATTACCTTCTTAATATGCTTTTCTATAAAATTTACCAGAATTTAAATGAAAATTTTTGCATCTATGTTCATCAAGGATATTGGTCTGAAGTTTTTTTCTTTGATGTATCTTTGTCTTATTTTGCTATCAGGGTGATATTAGGCTTAAGTTTGGGAGTATTCCCTCTTTTTCTATTATATGAAATACTTTAAGGAGTGTTGGTGTTAATTCTTATTTGAAAGTCTTGTAGAACTCGGCTGAGAATCCATCTCGTCCTGGGCTTTTCTTGGTTGGTAGGATTTCATTATTTGAAATCAATCTTTTTAAATCATGTATGACCTCCTCATTCAGTTTGGGTTGAAATTTGTCGATGTTTTTGATATTTTATTTGAGTATAAATTTTCAAAATAGTTTCTAATTATATTCTGTATTTCAGATGTCTCCATTATGATATTTCTTTTTTCAACTTGTATTTTTGTAATTTGAGTTTTCTCTCTTTTGCTCTTAGCATGGCCAGGGGTTTATCTTTTTTCTTATTGTTTCAAAGAACCAACTTTTTGTTTTGTCAATTTCTCAATTGTTTCTTTTGTTTCAAGTTCATTAATTTCAGTTGTGATTTTAATTATTTCCTGTCTTCTACTGCTTTTGGTGTTGATTTGTTCTTCTTTTTCTAGGGCTTTGAGATGTAGTGTTATGTCATTTATTTGTTGACTTTTTATTATTTTAATGAATGCACTCAATGCAATAAACCTTCCTCTTAGTACGGCCTTCATAGTGTCCCAGAGATTTTGATATGTTGTATCCATGTTCTAATACCAAAACCCCCACAAATAATGCAATCAATAAATGGGCTAAGGAAATGAACAGACATTTCACAGAAGAAACACAATTGATCAGCAAATATATGAAAAGGTGTTCAACATCTCTAGCAAATAGAGAAATGCAAATCAAAATTACTCTAAGATTTTATCTCACTTCTGTCAAAATGGCAATCATCAAGAATACAGGCAACAATAAATGGTAGCAAGGATGTGATGAAAAATGTACACTCATACATTGCTGGTGGGATTACAAATTGGTGCAACCACTATAGAAAGCAGTATGGAGATTCATCAGAAAATCGGGAATGGAACTACCATTTGACCCAGCTATCCCACACCTTGCTTTAAGTCCTAAAGGACTTAAAATCAGCATACTATAGTGATGCAGCCACATCAATGTTTATAGCAGCTCAATTCAGAATAGCTATACTATGGAACCAATCTAGGTGTCCCTCAATAGATGAATGGATTAAGAAAATGTGGTACATATAAACAATGGACTATTACTTACAGTAATAGAAAAATTATGGCATTCTCCAGTAAACCTTTGGAGTTTGACAATATCATGCTCAGCAAAATAAGCCAATCCCACAAAACCAAAGGCTGAATGTTTTCTCTGATATGCAGCTACTAATACACAATTAAGCAGGGGGCAATAGGGGGAAAAAAGAATTACATTAGATTAAGTAGAGGGAAAGTGATGGGAGGCAAGGGGAGTTGTGGGGATAGGAAAGAGAGTAAGATGAAACAGACTTTATTACCATATTTATATATGTGCCTACAAGACTAACATGATTCTGCAACATGTACACTCAGAAAAATGAGAAATTATATCCCATCTATGTATAATATATCAAAGTGCATAAATGCATTCAACTGTCATGTATAACTAATTAAAAGAAATAAAATAGTTAATGGAAATTAGATATAAAAGTTATAAATCAATAGAATAATTTAAAAGAATATATAAAAATACTAAATTTTATAATAAAATTTCAAATTAATATTTACCAGTTTAAAATAGTGCAAAGTTACAGTGGTCTTTATAAAAATCTCAATGTAAATGATAAAGTAAACACTCATAGAATATTATAAAAGCAAGTGGGAGAGGAATCAAAGCAGGTCACTATAAAAACAAATGAATAAGAAATTACAGCATTAAAAAAGTACAAAAACAATTATAAGAAATAATAACAACTTAAAAAGGAGGAGGACTAAATTCTTCACTTTTAAAAATTTATTGGATTAAAAATGAATATTTGACTTTAAATGCATTATTACAAAACAGCAATCAAAGCAAAACACTTGGTTATCACAATGGCATCTAACAAAATGAAATATGTAATCTGCAAGGGACTCTAAATCTAAGGCCACAGTAGGCTGAAAACAAAAAGATATAAGAATGTTACATGAAGTAAAACCAAAAAGATAGGCTGGCAAAATTATAGTATACAAAACACACATTACAACAAAAAGTTATAAGAGATATTGTTTTAAATTAAGAAATACTTCGAAAAGAGTCAAAGGAGAATATTATAAAATGATAAAAAGAAACTTTCAGAGGGTGGGGTTGTGGCTTGGCAGTGGAGTGCTTCCCTTGCACTTGTGAGGCACTGGATTTGATCGTCTGCACCACATCATCAAATATAAAAACTAAGGTTGAGAAAATTGAATAAGAAAATAGAAAGCAACACTATAATACCAGAAAACAAATACCCCACTTACTCTAAAATAAAGTCAAACAAAATGATAAGTATAAAACAGAAGACTTTGAAAAATATTTGAAACAAATTAGACTTAAGTACTCAATGTTCTCAATAGCAAATGCATTATTATGCTGAATAGACCAACTTTTAGGGATTAAAACAAAGGTTACCAAATATGAAAACATTAAAATTATGTTCTGAACATCAGAGAATAAAATTAGAAATCCTAAGTGGAAATGATGCTCAAAAATCAATAAACATGCGGCAATTAACTGAATACTCTTGAACATGATTGTGTTCAAGAATCAAAAGATAAAATTAAAATATGTTTGTATTACTCAAGGTTTTATGGAGATTTCAGGTAATATCTATCAAACTCCCAATGTTATTTCTTTCGGAAACAAATAAAGTTCTTCTAGAAATTGCATTGAATCTCTACATTGTATGAACATTTTTGAAATATTCAAAATTCAAACAAAGTGAAATTAATGCTGTTTCATAACTTAAAAGCTTACTAAAACTTATGGTTAATAATAATAATAATCATAGCTTATTCAGGAAAGAATACAAAATTTTGCATATGGTAATAAGCCCTCACAAATATTTGTACACCAATGTTTGTTACAATATTATTCAATAGATCCATCATGTAGATGCCAACCAAACATTCCTTGAAATGATTGGAACAACACTAAAAGACCAAACATAAGAATAATTGAGATAGATAAAGGAGCACAGATACAAAATAAACGGATGCACAATCTTTTCAATGACATGATATCAGAAAATTTCCCAAACATAAAAGATGAAATGGAAAATCAAATACAAGAGGCTTATAGGGCTCCAAATGTAAAAAAATGAAGCAGAACCACATCACGACATTTTATAATGAGAATAACTAAGATACAGAACAAGGGTAAAATCTTAAAGCCATGAGAGACAAAAAAAAAAGATAGAATGAAACAGAAATTATTACTGTATGTATACTGTGACTACATGACCAAACTATAACATGTCACTCAGAAAAATAAGAAATTACATTTCATCTATATCAAAGTGCATAAATTCATTCTATTGTCATGTGTAACTAATTAAAACAAATTAAAAATTAAAAATTATTTAAAAATTTATGTATTGGGGTAAATTAGTTTGAATTCTTACCATAGACTGTCAAAACTAGGAGGTCATGGAATAATATATTTTGAGCTCTGTAAGAAAATGGATTACAACGAAGAATTTTATATCCAGCAAAAATAAGTTTCAGATTTCAAGATAAAATAAAAACCTTCAATGATAAACAAAAACTAAAAGAATTCATAACTAGAAAGCCTACAATATAAAACATTCTCAACAAAATATTCCATGAGTATAAAGTGACAAAAAAAGTGAAATCTAGCAAAGGGAAGAGCTACATTAAAGCAATAGCCCAGGGCTGGGGTTGTGGCTCAGCGGTAGAGTGCTTGTCTAGCACATGCGAGGCCCTGGGTTCGATCCTCAGCACCACATAAAAATAAATTAACAAAATAAAGGTATTGTGTACAACTAAAAAATAAATATTAAAAAAAAATAAAGCAATAGCCCAACAAAAGGGAAATTAAGACAAATTAAAAACCAGAAATAAATCAAAATGTCAGGAAATACAAATCATATCCCAATAATAACCTTGAATGTTAATTGCCTACATTCATGCATCAAAAGGCATAGAGTGGAAAATTGGATTAAATAAGACCCAATGAAATGCTGTCTCTAAGACACTCACCTAACAGGCAAAGACATTCATAGACTGAAGGTGAAAGGATGGGGAAACACATATCACTCATATAAATTACGTAAACAAGCAGGGATTTCCATCTGTATTTCAAATGTCTTCAAGCCAAAGTTAATAAGAAGGTACAAAGTAGGACATTTCATACTATTTAAAGGAATCATATATCAGCAAGACATAACAATTAAAAACATTTATTCCCCAAACAATGGAGTATCTAGCTACAAACAAATCTTTCTCAATTTTAAAAATCAAATAGACTATAACACAATAATACTGGGTGACTTTAACACATCACAATAATACTGGGTGACTTTAACACATCACATCTCATCACTCAATAGATCCTCCAAATAAAACAAAGTCAAGAAGCTATGGAACTGAAAAATAAAATTATTAACATACACTTAATGGACACACATAGAATGTGAATATACTTTCTTCTCAGCAGCACAGAGTTCTTTCTTTAAAATACACAATATCTTATTTATTTATTTTTATGTGATGCTGAGGATCAAACCCAGGGCCTCACACGTGCTAGGCGGGTGCTCTACCACTGAGCCACAACCCCAGCCCATAAAATACACCATATCTTATGCCACAAAGTAACTCTTTAGTAAAAGATAATAATATATATCTTAGTAAAGATAATAATATATAAAATAATGAAATTAATAAATAAAGATAAAATGGAGAGAAAATAATACACTCCTCAGTAATATACTATTGAATGATGAATGGATAGTAGAAGAAATCAAGGATGAAATAAGAAAATTCTTAGATGTAAATGAGAACATTGATTCAACATATCAAAAACTCTGTGACAATATGAAGGCAGAACTAAGAGGAAAGTTTATTACACTGATCTCAATCATTATATGAAAAGTTAACAAGTAAATGATATAACATTATATCTCACAGACCTAGAAAAAGAAAAAGCAATGGATGCCATAAGCAGTAGAAGACAGGAAATAATTAAAATCAGAGCTGAAATCAAAGAAATTGAAAAAAATACAACAAATGAAAAACTGACAGAACAAAAAGTTGTTTCTTTTAAAAAGATAAATAAATTGGATAAACCCTTAGATATTCTAATGAAGAGAAAACTTAAATAACTAAAATATGTGATGAAAAAGGAAATATCAAAATGAACATTTCTGAAATACATGAGTATTTTGAAAATGTATACTTCAATAAAATAGAAAATTTTAAAGACATCAACAAATTTCTAGAGACATATGACCTACCCAAACTGAGTGAGGAGGTCATAAACTATATAAACAGATCAACTTCAAGTAATGAAATAGAAAATGTCATCAAATATCTACCAAGCAAGAAAAGTACAGGACCAGATGAATTCTCGGCTGAGTTTTATGTGATCTTCAAAAAAAGAATTAACACCTATACTCCACAAAGTATTCCATGAAATAGAAAAGGAGGTAAACTTTCTAAACTCATTCTATGAGGCTAATATCACCCTAATACCAAAACCAGTCAAATGCATCATGGAAAGAAAACTTTAAGCCAATAACTCTGATGAATATGAATGCAAAAATACTCAATAAACTGGCAAGTTGCATATAAAAACATATATAAAAGATAGTGCACCTTGATCAAGTGGAGTTCATCCCAGGAATGCAGGGTTTGTTCAACATATGAAAATCAATAAAAATAATTCATCATATCAATAAACTGAAAAACAAGAATCATATAATGATCTCAAGAGATGTAGAAAAAGCATGTGAAAAAATACAGTACACTGCATGGTCAAAACACAAGAAAAACTAGGGATACTAGGAACATACCTCAACATCATAAAAACTTTTTGCGCTAAACACAAGGGCAGTACAATTTTAAACAGAGAAAAATTGAAAGCTTTCCCTCTAAAAACTGGAAAAAGACAAGGATGCCTTCCTTTACCACTTTTACTCAACATCGTCCTTGAAACTCTAGCCAGAGCAATTAGACAGAAGACAGAAATTAAAAGGATACATACAGGTAAAGAAGATCTCCAACTATCACTATTTACTGATGACACAATTCTATATTTAGAAGATCCAATAAATTCCACCATAAAACTACTAGAACTAATAAGTGAATTCATCAAAGTAGCAGGATATAAAATTAATACCTGTACATAGGGCATGGTGGTGCAAGCCTGTAATCCCAGTGGCTTGAGGAGGCTGATCCAGGAGGATCACAAGTTCAAAGTCAGCCTCAGTAAAAGAGAGGTGCTAAGCAACTCAGTGAGACCCTGTCTCTAAAGAAAACACAAAATAGGGCTGGGGATGTGGCTCAGTGGTTGAGTGCCCTTGAGTTTAATCCAAGGTACCCAACCGTCCCCCTCCAAAAAAACAAAAGAAAACAAAAAACAAACAAACAAAAAAACAAATTAACACCTGTGAATCAAATGTGTTTGTATACGTCAGTGATGAATCCACTGAAAGATAAATTAGAAAAACTAACCCGTTCACAATAGCCTTAAAAATAAAAAGTACTTGGGAGTCAATCTAACAAACCAGGTAAAAGAGATTTACAATGAAGACTAAAGAATACTAAAGAAAGAAAGTGAAGTGGGACATAGATGATGGAAAGATCTCCCATACTCCTGGATAGACAGAATTAATATTGCAAAAATAGCCTTATTACCCAAAGCATTACACAGATTTAATGCAACTCCTATTAAAATCCCAATGACATTCTTCCTAGATATAGAAAAAGCAATAATAAAATTAATTTGAAAAAATAAGAGACCCATAATAGCCAAAGCTATCCTTAGCAAGAAAAGTGAAGCAGGAGGCATCAAATACCAGAATACATAGTACAGAGTGATAGTAACAAAAACAGCATGGTTTTGACACCAAAACAGACACATAAACCAAAGACACAGAATAGAAGATATAGGAATAAAGCCACACAAATACAATCATCTCATACTAGACAAAGGTGCCAAAAAGTTTCACTGGAGAAAAGATAGCCTTTCCAACATATTGTGCTGGGAAAAATGGAAAGCCACATGAAATGATATAAAATTAAAAATATCTCTCTCACACAGCACAAAACTCAACTTAACATGCATCAAAGACTTAGGCAGTACAAGAAAGAGACCCATTGCCTACTAGAAGAAAATGAAGGCCCAAATCTTCACCATGTTGGCCTAGGACCTGACTTTTTTTAACAAGACTCCTAAAGCATAAAGAAGTAATATCAAAAATCAATAAATGGTATTGTACTGAACAAAAATCTTTCTCAGCCAAAGAAACAATAATGTGAAGACAGAGCATTCAGATTGGAAGAAAATATTTACACATGCACCTCAGGTAATTAATCTCTAGGATTTATAAAGATTTCAAAAAAAAAATGAACACATAGATAGATAGATAGATAGATAGATAGATAGATAGATAGATAGATAGATAGATAGATAAAACAGCCCAATTGATAAATGGACTAAAAAACTTAACCAACATTTCACACAAGAAGTATAATCAATCAACAAATATATGAAAAAAATTCAATATCTCTAGCAATTAGAGAAATGCAAATGAAAACTAATATTTCAACCCACTCCAGTCAGAATGACAATCATCAAGAATACAGATAACAATAAATGTTGAAGAGGATATGGGGGAAAATGTACATTCATACATTGCTGGTGGGATTGCAAATTGGTGCAACTGTTATGAAAAGCAATATGGATATTCCTCAGAAAACTTGGAGTGGAACCAGTATTTGACCCAGCTATCCCACTTCTAGGTTTCTATACACACACACACACACACACACACTAAAAAAAAAACAAAAAACTTTAAAATCAGCATACTACAGTGACATGGCCATGTCAATGTTTACAGCAGCTCAATTTACATTAACTAAGCTATGGAACCAACTTAGGTGTCCTTTAATAGATGAATGGATAAAGAAAATGTGATATTTGATGGAATATTACTTAGCTTTAAAGAAGAATAAAATTATGGCATTTGCTAGTAAATGGATGGAGTTGGAGAATATTATGCTAAATGAAATAAGCCAATATAACAAAGACAAAGTCCAAACATTTTCTCTGATATGCAGATGCTAATTCACAATAAGGGGAAAGGGTGTGTTAGGGAAGAATAGAGTTACTTTAGATTAGGTAGAGGGGAGTGGTGGAAGGAGAGGGGATATAGGGATAGTAAGGATAGTAGAGTGAAACAGACATTATTATGTCATGTTCCTATATGACTGCATGAGCAATGTGCTCCTACAACATGTACAATCAGAAAAATAAGAAATTATAACTCATTTATGTAAAATGTATCAAAGTGCATAAATGCATTCTACTATCATGTATAACTAAAACAAGTTAAAAAAAGATTATATGTAAAAAATAATAAAATACCTCAAAATAATTTCTTCCTTGACAGAAAAAGAATGCAAAATATTCTGTGAAAGAAATCACTTATAAATATAGCAAAATGATTCTTCATGTACAAGCCTACATCCTTGTGGGAACTGCTATGGTTTTGATAGTCAGTGTCCACCAGAAGTTCATAATAGAATGTTTAAAAGATGCTTAGAAAATGTTTAGAAAAGAAATGATTGGGTTTTAACAGTCTTAACCCAATCAATGCATTAATCCCTGATGCGATTAATTGAAGGCTGTAGGGTGTGTCTGAAGGAGATGGATCCCTGGGGGTGTGAATTTGAGGTGTATATTTTTTATCTGGAGAGTGGAGTCTTTTTGTTCTTTCATCATCATAAGAGCTATTTCACTCCACAATGATATTCTACCTCACTATGAGCCCCAAGGAATGGAGCTGGATGTCTATGGACTGAGATCTCTGATACTGTGAGCTCCTAAAAAAAACTTTACTTCCTCTACAAAAAAAAAAAAGTGTATGTGTATATGGTAATAATCCCTCACGTATATTGCAAAATAAGAAATATTTGCACACCAATATTTGTTACAATATTATTCAACAAGTCCATCATGTACATTCCAAACCAATATCCTTTGAAATGATTGGATAAGGCAATTTGGAACACTGAAACTAGAAAATTTTTTCCATGTCAAGAAGGAAGAAATTTTGCAAAATATATAATAAGGATAAATCTAAAGTACATTATGTTAAATCAGTCACAAACAAAGAGATACATAGTACAGCATTCTGATTATAAGATATCAAAACTAAAAAAAATGATCATAAAAGAATTGAGGATGATAATTATTTTGGAGGAGACAAACATAAGCCCATGTTTCCATGGTAGTAGATTTTTTTTTTTTTTTTTTGCCTTTTCAGGTGCAAACTTTTTTAGATATATTACATAATGATTTGAAATAAGATTACTGGAAGGTACACTTGAAATCCTGAAGATGGCATTTTATTTTATTCATTTTTTTGGTGGGGGGAAAGAGGAGAACTCAGGGGCAAATGACCACTGAGCTACATCCCCAGCCTTATTTTTTATTTTCTTTAGAGACAGTGTCTCACTGAGTTGCTTAGCACCTCTCTGAGGCCGGCTTTGAACTTCTGCCTCAGTCTTCCAAGCCACTGGGATTACAGGTGTGTTCCACCAAACCTGGATATTTTATGGTTTTGATCAATTACATTAAAATTTCAAAGAAAACATTGCAAATTTTTTAAAAGCTACATTTAAAGATCTATGGTCTTTATTCTATAAATAAGTAGAAATTCATCAATGTATAGATGATACTTGCATGTAATCTAGGTTTTAGCAATTCTGAGGCAGGATGATTACAAATTCAAGGCTACTTTCAACAACACTGTGAGAACCATTCTTCCAATATAAATGCAAACATAGTTCATTATTAAACCATCCCTGTATGCAATCTATTACATTTACATATAAAAAATTTCCATGGATATGTACATTGGCAGGACAAGAAACCAATCTAGATGAAATATAAAAGTCATAAACAGTTGTAATATTTATACAAGCAAGTAAAAGCACAGGTAATTTTTGACAACAGAAACAAATATCATGCATATATTAATTTCAACTTATATCATCCTAACTTGTAAAGTCAAGGAAGTTGCCATTTAATCGATGTAAGGAAACATACTCTACAACATGAATCCTACTCTATAAAATGACATAAATAATTTAAAAAAAGAAAGAAATTTTATCCCATACAATTGCAAATATCCACGGATATATTATTTTAAAAACCATTTTATATAATGATGCCTATGACTATTGACCCCAAAACAGCAGCACTGTGAATGTTCACATTCATTATATGGCAGAAAATATTACAGGAATAGCATTAGAAGTATTCACTAAGAGCTTTGACCAATAAACATAAAAAATATCAAAGAAACTACTTTATGAATATTAATAAATTTCAAAGTTTTGACTTAGAGATCTCTAGAAATGTACATACATTTCTTAGAAACCAACAAATACTGGAAAAACCTGTTAGACCATGAAAACTATAATAATAAGCAAAGGAGAGTGTTTTTGTTGTTAATTTGAAAGTACTCAAAGGAAAAGGGAGAGGCTTTAAAGAATTTGAAAGCATGATAAACAAGGGGAGACATTCCATGATAACAAGAGAAACAAACCTAAAATTCTGAATATTTTATGTTTTCTGCTGGATAAATTCTCAATAAACATTTAACTTCCTCCTTGATGTTGGGATTCTCAACTGTGTCTTTGACTATGTGAGGGCCACAATATTTTACATCACTGAATTACTCTAAAGTACCACTTATCTAATATGGAGAATATATATCACACCAAGAAAGGAAAAAGAATAAAGACTCAGGGAAATATAATTAACATTTTATTTTTTGTATCAAAACATGCCCAATCATTTTTTTTTTTTTTTGAAAGCAACAAACTGAATCCATTCATGCAGACCAGAAACTCCCAAGATATATTCTGTGAAGGAAGGAAATTAAATGTTGATAATTAATTGGAAAGTATGAAGATAGGCTTACCCAGGAAGACCAGGTTTCTGTAGTTCTCTAACATCACCTCTCTGTATAAATTATGCTGAGCAGGCTCAAGGCACTTCCATTCCTCCTCAGAGAAATAAATGGCCACATCACTAAATGTTAACCGAATCTGAAATGGAAACAGGCAAATAAATAGCACACTGAGCAAATGATCAGTCACACAGGTTTTAATTTGACTGAAGTTGAAATGAGATTTAATACAAATGGATTGCATGCAGGGAAGTGATTTTAATTATTCAATAACACATTTTTAAACACTGTCATAGTCTATTAGCTAACTCAGTGGAAAGAGAGCAGATTAAAGCCAAGAGTCTATATAATTTTCTTTGATGAAATATAATAAAAAATTAAAGCATCAACAAAAGAGTATACATTTAATTGCTTTTTATGTTTTAAATTGTATGATCCTCCGAAGAAGAAATTATGGTGATCAAGGGCAATTCTCAATTTTTAATTGTAGAATGATAAATCAAAAATTTACTAAAATGCAGACTTTGATTCAATGGTTCAGTCATGGGGCTTGGATTTATGAATAAGTATCAAGTTCAATAATAATTACAATAACACTGAGACAAGAGAAACTTTTGAATTACAATAAGGGAGATCACTAAGGAAACATTCATTGATACTTGAGTTCAAATATTTAATTGGATTTATGTAAATCATTAAAATAGCAAACAACAAGAAGAATCCACTTAGATCATTCAAATGTATACATATCATTCAAAGAGATTTTCACATTTTATTCTGTAAAACCCAAAATGATGTGACAACAATAATGGTTTCTGTATTTCTTCATAAAACATTTTCAGTAAATTGTAAACCTTGAATAATACCCAAGGTTTTCTTTTTCTTTTTTTTAAAGAGAGAGATACAGAAGAGAGAATTTTTTAATATTTATTTTTCATTTTTCGGTGAATACACATCTTTATTTTATTTTTAAGAGGTGCTGAGGATTGAACCCAGCGCCCCGCGCATGCCAGGCGAGCATGTTACCACTTGATCCACATCCCCAGCCCACCCAAGGTTTTCTGATCTGTAATTCAGAAGAAAGGGAACATTAATTCATAGGAAACAGTAAATTTGAAAAGAATTTACTGAGCATTACAGTTAAACTGAAATTATTTTTATTTTATGTTCACATACATTAAATATCAATATACTATATAGTAAAACGACAAATTTTCATGTAAAAATAATAGATATATTTTTTGAAAATTTGTAATCATTTTCAGGTTGTGACTTTTTTTTTCTTTTAAAGACACTATTTAGATAGACACATTTAAGGATAATAAATGACAATAAAGTAGGCACTACAATTTATGAATCTTGTATATTCTTTGATTTCTCCCTTATTCATGAGTTGTTATGAGCTATAGTTTATAATTTTGTACACTTAGAAAAATATGAGTGTTGTTTCTCTTACTGAACATGCAAGGAGCTTATGAGGTGTACATGTGTGAACAGAAGATACAATAAAATAAAATCCTGTAGGACTGTGGTCTCCTTCAGAACCAACACCTATGGTAAAGCCAACACCTATGGTAAACAAAAGTGACAACCTCCATTCTTCAAAGCAAGGGAAAACAAAAATATGAAGAAAAAACACAGTTTCTGTATCAAATAGGGTTTTTTAAAGATAATTTAGGGAGATCATGCCAAGATTCTTATTTATCAAGACAAACCAACGACTGTTATAGGGAAAAGTCTGGCAGAGAACATCTAAATCAGAAAAAGTTAAATCAGCTATAATAGAGCAGACTAATATAAAATGCCAATTAACATAGAAGGACATATCATCACTTCTGTGATATGAGGAACCCAATTACACAAATTGAAAAAAATACACTAGTTTTATGTAATTTTATAATTGTATGTCTCCCATATCCATACTCAGTAACCTCTAATAGAGTGTTCCAATAGATGTTCTTTAGCATTGCAGAGAATTGAGATCTTCTAATCTTTCTGCTCTTTTAGGACTTACTAAGTTACTAGGAGCATGGATGTGGATTTTATTTACAGTTTATACTTATGAATGGTGGCATCTGAATAGAATATAAAATGCAAGGAAAGGAAAAGGAGACAGTAGCAAGGTGCAGAGTCAAACCAAGAGGTGTTCACGTGAGCCAGCTAGCTTTATTTATATCAGTAGGTTACTTTAGGTCATTGGCATCATTAGTACATATTGTTCATTGTATTACTAGGCAAGTTACAGACTTAGTATGTAACTGAGGAATAAGCTGCATAATGTTGCTAAGTTGCAATGTGCAATGTTAGGAGCTTTGAGAAGCTCTCAAGAAAGTCCATTGTATAAAGTTACCATTATGTGGACAGGTTTAGGAGCAGTAAAATATGTGGTTGTCTAACAAGAGTTCCTTTATACCCAGTAGCTGAGGGTCTGAGATTAAGTTCAAGGCTGATAAGACTCTGGCACAGAGCTTCCTCATGAAGAACATTACCATAGCAGCAGCTAGGCACTGCATTTGTATTAGTTATCTTAATAGTTCCAAGAAGAAACTGCAGAATATTCCAAGTGTGGAAAACAGTGTTCCTGTAACGCCCTGGGAATTTGCTCGCCAGAGGAACATTACCTTGTACACTTCCAGAACCAGAATCCCTACAGTATACAAAGTATGGTTCTCTTCTTCAGCAATATCTTGTGACTCCAAAACATCCCCAGTGGAAATCAAGGATACCAAGAGTTTGGGATATTTACTTGTCAAAAAATTGTTTTCAATATTGCAGGTCATAAATTCATGACATAATTTAGATGAAAGTGTGAAAATAGAAGAAAGAATATAGGAGATCTGTTTGAAAATATGTTTTAAAGAACTAAAATAGACTATATTTTTTAATCATTTTTTTCTTTTTAGTTATACATGATAGATTATATTCTGACATTATACACACAAGGATTATAACTTATTCTAATTAGAATACCATTCCAGTGGTTGTACATGATGTGGAATTTAACTGATCATATATTCATATATGAACAGGGAAGTTATATCTCATTCATTCTATTGTCTTCTCTATTCTCATCCACCCTTCCCTTTATTCCCCTTTGTCTAAACCAATGAACTCCTATTCTTTTCTCCCTATCTTTGTATTGTGTGTTAGCACAATAACATTTGGCCTTTGATTTTGGGGGACTGGCTTATTTCACTTAACATGATTTAGACAGTTCCATACATTCAGCAGAAAATGTCATAATGTGAAACTTTTTAATGGGTGAATAATATTCCACTGTGTATATATACTGCCCTAAAGTTGCATTGATTTAAATTCTCCAGACCAACTGGCATTCAATAAGAACCTTGAGCATACCTAAGCCTAAACCCTGCCTCCAGGAGTTCTATCTATGGGATAACCTCTCTCACTCTAACAATCCCTTGCTTTGTGTTGAATAAGCATCATGCTAGACCACCTCACCAAAAATTGCTGAGAAAGGAAGCTGATAATCTTTTAGTTCCAATGGAAATAGTTCTTATACTTTTCATCAAGATCTGTGTGTCTGTGTATGTTTCTATTTTGGACCCTAATAGTCCATGGGAATTCATACATATTTATGTATTATATTCTCATATCTAGCATTTTTAAAATTTTATATATATATATATATACTTTTGTAAGATATCTATGATTTCTTTAATTTTTTTGTATTTGTAGATGAACAGCATGCCTTTATTTTGTTTATTTTTATGTGGTGCTGAAGATCGAACCCAGTGCCCCACATATGCAAGGAAAGCACTCTGATGCTGAGCTACAGCCCCAGCCCAAGGTATCTAGCATTTTTTATGTGAGTTATTTTTAATTGATCAGTTTTTTTTTTTAAAGACTTGCATGTTTGGTTAGTATATATTAGTTTTGTTTTATATTTTTATTTTATTACTTTTTATTTCTAATTTTTAAAATTTTTTTGAGAGAGAGAGAGAGAGAGAGAGAGAGAGAGAGAATTTTAATATTTATTTTTTAGTTTTTTCGGAGGACACAACATCATTGTTTGTATGTGGTGCTGAGGATCGAACCCAGGCTGCATGCATGCCAAGAGAGCACGCTACCGCTTGAGCCACATCCCCAGCCCTAATTTTTAAAATTTTTAGTATGATATTTTATTTATATATTTATTTATTTATATATATATATATATCCCACTTATCAATTTTCCTTGATTCTCTTAATATCTTTTCTTTTGCTAACAGCCAATACTTATTGTTCTCTTTCAATCATCCATTGAATTTTTACTTCTATATTTTCTCCTTCTCCCTTGTAATCATCACATCCTTCATCTCTTTGGTTCTCTCCCTATCCACCAAATTCTAAACCCTTTTGCAAACGTATTGTTTTTAATGTAGAAAATTACTGAGCATACAATTTCTATTTACTGTCACAACACTTCAACTATCACAGGAGAAACTATTTGTTTAAGTCTGAATATTCTTTGCATTGATTGTTGTAGTAATTTGTCTTCTCCTAAAAGGTGAGTAACTAGAAACATTCAGGGATATTATAAGTCTACAGAGGAGAAACTCTACTGCTTCAGAGCCATGTTAGATGAGTAGACACATAAACAACACGGAAAAGCAAGGGAACAAATTGCCAGAAATACACCAAGGTAATTCAATAACAGAAGCCATTGAAACCTCAGGGGAAGTAATGTCAGAGAATGAGTTTAAAATGTACATAGGTGACCTGATCTGCGTGGTAAAACACAATGTAACGAGTAAAAATTAGAAAGAAAGAAAGAAAAAAAGAACAAGAAGTAAAAGAACGCTTCCATAGAAAGAAATTCTGAAAAAAAATCAAGCAGAAATCCTGAAAATACAGAAATCAATAAACCAAATTATAAATTCAATAGAAAGTATCACCAAAAGACTAGACCACTTGCAACAGTTTCAGGCAATTGACACAAATATATACTCTATAAAAATAAAGTTGACCATGGAGAAAAGATATTAGTAGACCATGAACAGAACTTCCAAGAAATAAGGGAAAACATGAAAAGACCAAATTTAAAATTTATCATGATACACAAAGATGCAAATATACAAACCAAAGGAACTTACAAACTTTTCAAAGAAATAATATCAGAAAAGTTCCTCAACCTAAAGAATATAATGGGAAATCAAATATAATAAAATTTTGTTTATTTACAAAATTCTAAGTACACAAAATTACAACAGACCCACATTATTATAAAAATGCCTAATATACAGAACAAGGACATAATTTTGAAGGGTTCCAGAGAAAAACAATAGGGGACACTCAGAGGAAAACCAATTCAGATCTCACCTGATTCACATACACCTCAATGCTCTGAGGTGTAGGAATAATATGTGCCAAGATCTGAAAGAAAGTGGATGCAAACCACGAATACTATATCCAACAAATTATGTTTCAGTTTGATGATAAATTAAAAACTTTCCATGATAAACAAAAGTTAAAAGAATATACAACAAGAAAGTCTGCACTACACAATAAATAAAATATTTCATGAACAAGAAATAAAGAATAAAGCTGAAAACCAGGAAAGGAAGGAACTACACTAGAATAGTAAATCAAAGGGAAAAATATTCCAATAAAAAATAAATCAAAATGACAGGGGAAAAAATCATTTCAACAATATTACTGAAAGTAAATAGCCTAAACTCAGTGATCAAAAGATAGCCTAGCAGATGGGATTAAAAAACAAGAACAACAATATGCTATCTCCAAGGGAGTTAGCTCATTGGCAAAGACATGCACAGATGGAAGGTAAAAGGATGGAAACAAAACACATCATTCACAAAGAAGGACATTTCACACTTCTTAAGGGAATTATATATAGATCATGAAGACATAGTAATCATGAATATATATGCCCCAAACAATGGAACATCAATATACATCAAACAAATCCTTCTCAATTTCAAGAATCAAATAAACTACAACACAATAATACTAGGTGAGTTTAACACACCTCTCATCACTGGATAGACCCTCCAAATAAAAACCAAATAAAGAAGTCATAAACAAGACAGGGATGCCCTTTCTCACCACTTCTATTCAACATAGTTCTTGAAACACTGGCCAGAGCAATTAGGAAAAGAAGAACTTAAACTAGCACTATTTGCTGGTGACATGATTCTTTAACTAGAAAACCCAAAAAACTCTACCAAGAAATTTCTAGAACTAGTAAATTAATTCAGCAAGTGGCAGGATATAATATCAGCACCCATAAATCAAAGGTATTTCTGTATATCAGTGACAAATACTCTGAAAAGGAAATGAGGAAAACTACCCCATTCACAATATCCTCAAAAATAAATAAGTAAATAAAAAATACTTGGGAATCAACCTAACAAAAAGAGGTGAAAGATCTTTACAATGAAAACTATAGAACCCTAAAGAGAGAAATAGAAAAAGACCTTAGAAGATGGAAAGATCTACCTTGCTCATGGATAGGCAGAATTAATATTATTAAAATGACTGTACTACCAAAAGCACCATAGAGGTTCAATGCAATTCCGATCAAAATCCCAATGGCATTCCTCATAGAAATAGAAAAAGCAATCATGAAATTCATCTGGAAAAATAAAAGACGCAGAATAGCTAAAGCAATTTTAAGCAGGAAGAGTGAAACAGGTGGTATCGCTATACCAGACGTTAAACTATACCACAGAGCAACAGTTACAAAAACAGCATGGTACTGGCACCAAAACAAGCTAGTAGACCAATGGTACAGAATAGAGGACACAGAGCCTAACCCACAAAATTACAACTACCTTATATTAGACAAAGGTGCCAAAACTATGCACTGGAGAAAGGATAGCATCTTCAACAAATGGTGCTGGGAAAACTGGAAATCCATATGCAACAAAATGAAATTGAATCCCTATCTCTCACCATGCACAAAAGTTAACTCAAAATGGATCAAGGATCTAGGATTAAACCAGAGACTCTGCATCTAACAGAAGAAAAAGTTGGCCTTAATCTCCAGCACATGGGGCTAGGCTGCAACTTCCTTAATAAGACGCCTATAGCACAAGAATTAAAACCAAGAATCAACACATGGGATGGATTCAAACTACAAAGTTTTTTCTCAGCAAAAGAAATAATATGTGAGATGAATAGGGAACTTACATCCTGGGAACAAATTTTTACCCCTCACATATCAGATAGAGCTCTAATCTCTAGAGTATATAAAGAGCTGAACAAGATAAGCACCAAAAAAATAAGAACCAAATAATCCAATCAATAAATGGGCCAAGGAGCTGAACTGACACTTCTCAGAAGAGGATATACAATCAATAAACAAATATACAAAAAAATGCTCATCATCGCTAGCAATCAGAGAAATGCAAATTAAAACTACTCTAAGATACCATCTCACTCCAGTCAGAATGGCAGCCATTATGAAGACAGACAACAAGAAGTGCTGGTGAGGATTCGGGAAAAGGTACACTCATATACTGCTGGTGGGACTGCAAATTGGTGCAGCCAATTTAGAAAGCACTATGGAGATTCCTTGGAAAACTGGGAATGGAACCACCATTTGACCCAGCTATTATTTCCTCTTCCCGGACCATACCCAAAGGACCTAAAAACAGCATATTACAGGGACACAACCACATCAATGTTTAGGCAGCACAATTCACAATAGCTAAACTGTGGAGCTAACCTAGATGTCCTTCAGTGGATGAATGCATAAAAAAAAATGTGTTATTTATAAACAATGGAATCAGCACTAAAAAATAATAAGATCATGGCATTTGCAGAAATGGATGGCATTAGAGAAGATTATGCTAAGTGAAGGTAGCCAATCCCAAAAAAACAAATGCCGAATGTCTTCTCTGATATAAGGAGGGTGACTCAAAATGGGGTTTGGAGGGAGAACAAAGGAGGAAGATTACCTCTAGATAGGGAATAGGGGTGGGAGGGAGAAGGGGAATTAAAAAAAAGAACATGTATAAAGATTTAAATTGGGTGTCAACATACTTTCTATAGAAACAGAGATATGAAAATTTGGGGTATATATGTGTATTAAGAATTGTAATGCAAAAAAACCTACAAGGTACATTTATAAAAGCATAAATTTGGTGAACATACATCATATACAGAGATTTGAAAAATTGTACTCTATATGTGTAATAAGAATTGCAATACATTACACTGCTGTCGTGTATTTAAAATAAATAAAATCAATAAAAGATTTTTTTTAAAAATTTCAATTTTTGTGCTGGGGTTATGGCTCAGCGGTAGAGAGCTTGCCTCGCATGTGCAAGGCCCTGGGTTCGATCCTCAGCACCACATAAAAATAAATAAAAGTTACTGTGTACAACTACAAAAAAAATTTTTTAAAAAGAGGTTCTATAAAAAAATACAAGTTTTTAACATATACTCATAAAACACATATAGAATATTTCATCCGTCATGAAATAAATACACTGTCTTCTCAGCCACACATGGATTCTTCTCTAAAATATTCCTTATCTTAGGACACAAAAAAACTCTTAGCAAATACAAAAAAAAAAAAAAAAAGTTTATATTGCATTCTATCAGACCATAATGGATTCAAATTAAAAATCAATTATAATATAAAGGCTACTTTATTTCCTGGAGACTAAGTTATATGCACTTTATAAAAATACGTTCTCATAAGTTATACATGATAATATAGTGCATTTTGACATGATATACATAAATGGAGTATAACTTCTCCTTTTTCTGGTTGTAAATGATGTATATGTACATAAGGTAATAATGTCCTATTCATTTTGTCCTTCCAAACCCACACTTTGCTCCCTCTGTGAAATCCAATATCCCTCTATTCTTCCCTAGCAGCCCTACTCTATTGCAAGTGAGCATCTGCAAATCAGAGAAAACATTTGACCTTTGGTTTTTTGGGACTGACTTGCTTCACTTAGCATGATATTCTCCAGCCCCATCCATTTACCAACAAATGTCATCATTTCATTCTTCTTTTAGGCTGAATAATATTCCATTATGTATACATTTTACATTTTCTATATCCACTCATCTGTGGAAGGGCACCTACATTAGTTCCACAGTTTATATATTGTGAGTTAAGCTGTTATAAACATTAACAGGACTGCATCAGTGTAGTATGCAGATTTTAAATTTAGCAGGTATAAAACAAGGAAGGAGATAACAAGGTCAATGGCTGTTGCATTCCAAGTTTTCTGAGGAATCTCCATACTGCTTTCTATATTGGTTGCACCAATTTGTAGTCCCATCATTAATGTATTAATGTACCATTTTCCTGAAATCCTCATATACATTTATTTTTGTTTGTATTATTGATAATTGACATTCTGAATTCAGTGAGATGAAATCTCAATGTAATTTTAATTTGCATTTCCCTAATTCCTAGAGATGTTGAAAATTGTTTCATACATTTGTTCTTCTTACACAAAGTGACTGCTATGCTCCTTAGTTCATTTATTAATTGGGTTCTTTAACTTTTTGGTGTTAATTTTTTTGAGTTCTTATATATCCTGGAGATTAATGCTCTTAAATGACCAATGGATAGTAGCAACCAGGCTTAAAATTAAAAATATACTTAGAAATACATGAGGTGACAAGATTTCTCGTGTTTTAGGGTAGGTGGAATTAATATTGCCAAAATGCACATACTACCAAAAATGCTATACAGATTAACACAATTCCTATTAAGGTTCTGATGATGTTCTTCACAGAAATTAAAAAAAAAAAAAAAAAAAAACCATCATGACTTTCATTTGGAAAAATAAGAGGACAAAAATAACTAAAGCAAACCTCAGCAAGAAAAGGGAAGCAGGAGACAAGATGTTCAATTATATTACACAACTATAGTAAGAAAAAAAGTATGGTATTGGCACCAAAACAGGCACGAAGGCCAATGGTATGGAATAGAAGACACAGAGACAAACCCACAGAAATACAATTATCCCATGCTAGACAAAGGTGCCATGGACATACACTGGAGAAAAGATAGCCTCTTCAAAAAATATGGTGCTGGGCAAACTGGAAATCCATATGTAGCAAAATAAAACTAAACCCCTATCTCATCCTGCACAAAACCCAACTCAATGTGGATCATGGACTTAGGCATTAGACAAGAGATCCTGCACTTGCTAGAAGAAAATTAGGACCAACTCTCCATGATGTCAACTTAACAACTTTCTCAACAAGACTCATAAAGTACAAGAACTAAAATCAAGAGTCAATGAATGTGTGTAATTCAATAAGTGTAATACATCATACTTATGAAGGGCAAAAACCATATGGTCATCTCAATAGATACAAAAAAAAAAAAAAGAGTCAATGAATGTGTGCACCTTAATATTTTACAAGTTACAGAGATAACATTGTTTAAACTTAGTAATTTAAATATATAAAAACTTTACCTCACTGGTTATGTTCTTTACTTCTTTGTACAACAATTAAGTTTTGTATTCACACATTTTAAATCCCATAATACATCATTTCAATTTTTCCCTAAATAATCACAGGTTTTTCAAAGAAATTAAGAGAAAACTGTATTAATAAATGTATAAAATGATTCATATAAGTTGGTCAATGTAATTTTCTCATTTGGTTAACCCACAAGTTTTTTATTCATCAATGAATATTGTTAGACTAGCTATTATTTTGTTAACCTACTCATTACTTTCTACTTTGTATGATCTCAATATTTAGAATTTTTTCATAAGGAGGATTTGTCCCCACTTTGCTTTTTTTCTACTTTCATTATATATTTTCTCATTTTAGATAAATACTAGCTCAATGATATTTGCTTTTTGAGGTGGTAGTAAAACAATGCTATCATTATTTTACATTATTATTTAATTATCATTACATTATTACATTATTATGATGATTTACATTATTATCATTTTAAATTATTTTACATTATTATTTACATTATTATTATTTATATTATTATTATTTCAAATTATTTTACATTGGGCCACTGGGAGTATCTTTAGATTTACTTTTTTATATGTACCAAACTTTTAGTCTTCTTATTTTAAAAAGAACTATGGTATTTTCTAGCAAAAGTATTCTAGGCTTGTGTTGTTCATTGAATTTCCACAATTTTACACTAGAACAAAATGGAAAATATTTCACAAAAGGAAGGCTGATACAAAATTCAACTATCAATAAAATTCATCACATTAACTAGTTACAAATAAAGTCATAGCTCATATCAACAGTTACAGAAAAGTACACAAGAAAAGAAAAAAGGAGAAAGAGGCAGTTAATGAGAAATAAAAGCCAAACTTTTTTTTCACTGATGACTTAATCATGTATGTAGAATACCAAAAATAGTAAAAAAAAAAAAAGGTGGACCATGATTATACCAAATGTGTAGAATAAAGATTAATATTCATGTCAGTTGTGTTTCTATAGGATCAGTAATGAGTTTGGATTTAAACTTGCATTTAAAATGCAAAACACAATACTATTTATATAGAACCAAGAAATAAAAGACAGAAAAATATGAATCTGACAAAAACCAGTATAAAAACATATGCAAATTTCAGAAAAAATAAAGAACATACCATATTTATATTAAGAATGTAAATAAATGGTAAAGTAACCAATCTATGGTTATTAATAAGAAGCTCCCATACCATGAATATGTCAGTTATCTCCATTTACAAAACCATATTAAACACAATCATGATTATAATCCTAATAAGTAACTTCACAAATACAAAAACAAATCATTCTAAAGTTCTTCAAACTACATAAACCACTGAAATTCCCATATACTTGGATATTAAACATTTTATGAGATATATGCTTAGCAGATATTTTCTGCAATCCATTGTCTATTTTTATATTTCACTGATTGATTCCTTTGTTATATGAAAATATTTTTGCTTTATATATTCTCACTTGTTTTTTATTTATTTATTTTTTTTTTTGTACATTGATTGGATGTCCTATCCAAAACCCCTGCCAACACCAATGTCAAAGGATTTTTTCCCATTTTCTTTCAGAAGTTTTATAATTTCAGGACATATCACAATAGTACATGATTACAACGGGTATTATCAAAATGATTGTAGGAAACCCACATACTGCAGAGAATGTGCAGAAAAGGAAATTCATGGACACTCTTGCAGGAATATAAACTGGTACAAACATCATAAAAGACACTATGGGAATTTCTCTAAAACTAGAAATAACATATGACCCAGATATTTTCCTCAGTACATATTTGCATAACTCATGATCCTTTAGAAAAACAGAATCATTTAAACATACAAATGTATATGTACAATAAAGGGAATTTAAGAGATTGATTCTCATGATGATGAGATGAATAGTCCCAAAATTGTTGCCTGCAGACTGGTAAAACCGGGAAACTGGTAACAGATCAGTTCAAGAAGCTGGAAGCCTCAAAATTTGAGGCGGTCAATAAAGCAGCTATAGTTCAAGACTGAGGGCTGAAAAGATCCCTGTAGAGGAAGAGGTGCAAGTTCACTTTAAAAGGCCAAGTAGCTAAAGTCAGATGTCTACAGATAACACCATCATAAAAAAGTGCCCATTCAAAAAGCTTTGTGCATAAGCCATGGCAGCTTCTCTTTGTTCTTTCTTTCAAATTAAAACTATTGGATGGTACTCAAATTAAAATTGTAATCCTCCTGTCTCAAGCTCCTGAGTCCATGGGCATACAGTTATGTAACACCACACCTCTCGTTGAACTTTGTAAAGAAAAATGTTGTAGATGGCAGTCGTGGCAAAACTACAAGGCCAGCCTTAAGCAATTTATCAAGGTGTTGTCATAAAAGTGAAAAATAAAAATTAAAAAAGTTGGGAATATATTTCAATAGTAAAGCAACACTGGATTCAAGTCGTGGTAATAAAATGATATTTTTCATTTGTTTTAACATAGATAAAGCAGGAGGACCTTATGTCAGTGGAATGATCTAGACACATAAATACATTGCATACTCTATGGGGTGGATTATGATTAAAAAAAAGTTGAATGTATAGAAACAGAAATGTGGTTGTTTTAGGATTATAATAGTTTGCATCATATGAGAAATTCCAAAGAAAGTACAATTGTAGATGTTCTGACTATAGATTCAAATAGGAGATGTTGGATTTTATTAACACATTCTGTAGCCCCAGCTCTTAACACATTCTGATTGTACATATTAATGACAGCTAGTGTAATATTTTCATATTTGCATCGCATACATTGATAATATCCAACCACCCCTCTTTAACCCCTAACATCCTAGTATGTTTTTCAGACTTATTAATTAAAATTTATTTTAGTTTTCATATATAAAAGATAATATATGAGCTACTATTATTTGTTCATCTGTCTTTTTTTCCTTAGCATTACATCACACACTTTCCTGTTTTGCTAAAACTTAGAGGATTTTTACTTTGGTTTATGCCTGAATAGTACTCCATTGTGAATATATAACATTTTCTCATGGATATGTTAAATCGCTTACCTACATCACTAATTTTTCTTCTTAGAATTATTGTTAAACATACTGTTTTACAAAATAAATTTAAATAACAAAGAAACAAAAATAATAAAAGTAAATTAGTAAACTATGCTCCTTGATCTGATTTGACCATATTGGAAAAAAAAAAAAAAAATCAATAAAAAATCATGTCTCTTTTACTTTAAATTCATTAATAATATGTTAATTCTCTTTGAATTGTTACTCAATAAAAAAAATTGGGGTGTCTTCAGTAGACTACTTAGAAAACTGCTCTCATGTAAATAATGAAATACAACTTTAGGGTTATAGGAGGCAAGTGATTCATAATATTTCAGCACATTTATAATTTCAGTGTTTCACTTATTTGGCCCAAAAGTCCCAAGTTTCTTAATCCATCAATTTATCTAAGAATGACATATTTAATTATTGTTGTTGGGGGGCAAAGAGTCAGAGACAAAGATGGTCCGATTTTTACCATTTGTTTGCTGGTTTCTGTCACAAGCTAGGCAAGGAGTTCTGCCTTGTTGATCCCCAGAGTACTACTGACACTGACATTTCTCTGTTTTTTATTTTTTTTAATTATTTTTTTAATTTGTTTTAATTAGTTACACATGACAGTACAATGACTTTGACATATCATACATTTAAATCAGATGGGATGTAATTTCTCATTTTTCTGAGTGTAGAGGTCGCAGAATCATATTGGTCATGCAGTCATATATATACACACAGTAATAATAATGTCTGTTTCATTCTACTATCCCCCCAACCCCTTCTCTCCCTTCCCATCATTTCTCTCTACCTAATCTAAGGTAATGCTATTCTTTTTTTTTTTTTCTCACATGTTCATACATGTGTTTTGTACAACGATGGGGGTCTCCTTCCACTATCCATGCAATGACATTTATCTTTAACAAAAGCGCATATTGAGGAATCACAGTTGATGTGTTATTGAATGGCAGAATAAGCACAAGGTGAAAGTGCAATGGTGTTTTGGGGAATGTGGATGGGTTGTGTTAGTTATGAATTTTGACTAAGTCTTAGCCAAAATCTTTTTAAAAACATAGCCATTGCATTAAATACATTCTTATATCTTCCATGATCGTATAATTAAATCTCGGGGACTATATTTTTCATAACTAGGTAACTCAGCATTGATTTCTCAAACTCTTCTTCCTCACATTTGAAATACCTAATCTCCCCTCCTCAGTATCATTGTTCATGTTCCTCTCAAACAATTATTTATATATCTGAGGAAACTTTTAATATTGAATAATTGGCAGGTGAATCAGTACTTGGTTGTCACAAACCATCTACGGGCTGTGTTTGGCTTGTGTTGCACATTGCAGCCTCCTGAGGGGATAGGTATGGCACTGTGAATACCCTGTCAGGGATTGACTGCATGATGCAGGTGAACCTCCCACTCCAACTCTGCCTAAGATCCCACACAGCACCTGAGATGGGTATGAGCTGCCAAAATGTCAATCTGCTCACTACAAGGCATCAGGAACCAAGACTCCATCCTTGAACCCTATACCTGCCTTTGATATCCCCATTATAAAATAAACCACATGTGGGTGCACTCTCTTTCCAGCATGGAAGGTTGACTCATAAGGTCAAAGAGCCATCTTCCCCTGCTTCATGGATACTACTTTCTGTGTTGTGTGATTTTTTTGCAACCGCCTTCTTAACTTCATGTGGCAGCCAGCCCATTTAAACCCAGTTTATCTCACCCTGTGCAGGATGCAGTCAAGACTTGGTGGATATTCCTTCTCTCTGTGGCCTTTCTCTTGTAAACACAAAAATGAAGACACTAATACACATTTGCAAGTCTAGACCTCATCTTGAGGCGACCTGTAATAATATGAAAGTCAATAATGCAATATCTATCAGGGGTGGTATCACAAACATGTAATGCCAACTGCTTGGGAGGCTGAGTCTAGAGGATCAAAACTTTTGACTCTAGTCGCCGTAAATCAGCAAGATTCTGTCTTGAAATGAAATAAAAATGTTGATGATATAGCTCACCAGTAAAACAAGTATGTTCTACCCTCAGTACTATTGGAAAAATGCAATTTTTTTCCTCATTTCTCTGAAGTTAAAAATCCTCACAAACAAGGAGGAAGCATAGGGTGATGCTAGGCTCAAGATGCCACTGCACACTCACCATTTCATGGCTTTGAGGATCCAGGCCTGCTCTCAAAGGATCTTCAGAACCTTCTCAACATAACAACCTCTGACTCCTGAGCATAAGAGAAAAGTCTGGAGCCCCATCACAACAATGGCATGCTCTGAAGAAAATAACCTTGCTAGATTGCAGAACCCTGCCCTCTCCTCACTGGCTGTGCATGGGTTTGGACCATTCTCATCAAGTACTTTTGACTGGAGAGGGCTTCAGAGCCTGCCCCAAATCTGAGCCCAATGAGCCTTCTTTATGAGTCACAGATGATTCCATTTCAACAATAAATGAGGCCAAAATGACAAGTTCCTGTCTTTTTATTTTATGTCTGGAAATTGAAGCCCAGAACCTCAGGCTGCACCTATTTTACAGTAAATTTTTCTCACAGAAGGGGTAGTTGCCCAGCCATCAGGACATTTACAGTTAATCCTATATATGGGGTAATATCAATTTATGCGTTATTTATGCTTATTTATTATTTATAGATAAAAACATAATGACAAGGTAAAATTTTACTTAAAATTTTTGTTCTCCAAGCTTGTGATAGACAGTTTATACTGGGAAGCAACCACCTAAGTCAGTAATGTCTAATTAAAACAACAGACACGGCAAAAGGATAAATTAAAATTTACTAATGTTCACATTAAAAAATTTAAAAAAATAAAATTGTTAAGACAATATAAGCAAATGTATCCAGAGTATTATCATTATGTGACCAATGTAATATTACTAATGAAATATATACATTTGGAATTACATCCTAAAAGTCACTATATTTAAAGCCTCAAGTGTGTCTCAATTCAGGGTAGCCGCATTCCAGAGTTGAGAGCTATGACTCCCCTGACCTAAAGGAGGTATAGAGCCTGATCCCACACTTTTTATGCTAGAGGTGTGGGATATAGTTTCTTTCTAAAATGTCTCCTCAGGCCCAAATAGCAGGAGAAGCAATGCCCCAAGTGACAACATGTACTTTTAACCACAAACTATCCAAAACTAGATCAATCTTTCCCACTTGATGCTGGTCAAAGTCCATTCCCTTTGCAGCTATTAGATAGCAAACAATGGAATTTGGGATCCCAGATGTTGGGGAATATGTATCTTCAGATTTTTCCAGAGCATAGACTCTATTGTTGAAATATATGAAATAAAAACTCCTTATTTGGCAATTTGACCTTGGAACCAATGGGAAGGCTTATAATATCTGTTTCCACCTGTGATCAAAGCCCCACAACTAACAATCAGCTTGGCTAGAACTCAAAATAAACTGTCTCCTCCCAAATCCAAAACACCTCCACCAGCACACAAGACTAATGCAAAATTTATTATCATCATCAGACTTGGAATGTAACAATTATTAAAGAAAGCAGGAATTGTGATATATGTATATATAATACAGTACTATATATTACATATTTTAAAATGTGATCTTGGGACTCCAATTCCAGAATCCAGGGATCCGGGTTTAGCATACACCAAGAACAAACACCATCTAGAACCCCCAATTTATCAAAATGTAGGCTGATACTGAAAATTTAGTAAGTTTAATCAAAGTTTATCATTTATAAAGCAGGCTGCTCTAGAGGGATATAAAGAACCACAAAGCCCTAAGTTTTAAAAACACAGATGGGCATGCTTTATAAAGGCATGCAGTACAAAACTTCTTTATTAAGAGTATATGGTACATGGTAGTCAAGGAAGGACATACGATTATTAGCAGTACCAGCAATCATCAGAGAATTGGAATATGGAGGTCAGACAAGGAAGTTCTATATTTTATATTTAAGCATATGATTGACATGAGTGCCCATGATGACAAGATTATAAACTTTCTGAAAGA
The DNA here is from genome assembly GCF_001458135.2 of Marmota marmota marmota. Taxonomy (NCBI): domain Eukaryota; kingdom Metazoa; phylum Chordata; class Mammalia; order Rodentia; family Sciuridae; genus Marmota; species Marmota marmota. The sequence goes on from NW_026000136.1 coordinate 7,818,203, forward strand.
ACATTAATGTCGGCATCAGATAATGGTTAACCAGTATATACAAAGTAAATTCAAGTTTGTTTGTGAGCTGTGAAGCCACAACATCTACTTGTCTCAATAGCCACCATGTAGCCATTATCCAACTGAGTCCTGTAAAAACCCCAATTATAAGGATGAGAAAATAAGGCTTCTAGATATCAAATGGCTTCTAAGGAGCTATGTCAGATCTGAGGTCTGCCCACACAACAGAACTGGATGAAATTCCTTCTAAGCTCCTGAAAGTATATTTTTTTCTTCTGATGTTCAAGACAAAGAAAAATAAGCTTAAGAGGAAGGAAAAACTGAGTCCCCTAAAGAAAACAGCTCCTTTCCTTCAAAAAACAATACCTGGGATCGTGATTCTGATCATCATTGTAGTCATAAATCACCACAATCTGGGAAGATGCTGGGCTGTTGGCACATCTGTGCTCAGATAAGACTGTCTATAGAAGCTTAAGACACATTTCAGAGATAGGACTGAATTACCAGGGTTCTCCAATGCTGACAGAGACCCTATTTGGCCAATAAGGACTGACCTGCCCCAAAGAAGGACTTATGCCTGCAGGCTAGAGAAATGCCATCAGAGTTTCCAGTCCACAGCTGCTAGGTCCCACTATAGGCAATGCAGCCTGTTTCAAGCAGCTTCACCCCTCCAATCTCAAGGTGTCACTGCACACTCACCATTTTCTGGCTCTCAAGGTTCCCAGTATTCACCCTATACATCTACAGCAGGTGCTAAAAAAAGAGCAAACCATGCCTTCTGAATACAGGAGAGGAAGCCTAGAGATGAATACTAAGAATGGGAGGCTCCAGAGACAAAAGTCACACTGGACTATCAAAGCCTGCTCCTCCTCACTGGCTCTGTGGTAGAATGGACAGTGATTACATAAGGGCTCCTCACTGAACCCTCCTTAAGTCATTACCAACTCAGACTGAGCCTAACGAGTGTTCTGAGTGACAGATGACATCAAATGTAGGAACAAATGAGGTCAGAATAATAGGTCCTTAGTGGTAGCTTTTTCTTTTTCTGTCTTTTGAGGTGAGGGTAAATGAAATCCCAAGTCTAGACTGCAGCTAATATAAGACAATTTTTTCTTGTAGTAGTGGGGTCCAGCCCAGTATGGTAAATATTAGCATTTAACATTGAATATAAGCTCACTTTAAATTCACATGGATGATAAATGTTTGTATATTACTCATGAATGAAAATATTGTAATTACAATTACTATAAAATTTTATTTAACTTTTCTACTCTCTGTTCTTATAAGAAGACAGATTAAAGTTTGAATGGGGAAAAAATCCCCCAAAGCAGCACTGTCCAATGAAAATAGTATGTGAAACACATGGGTAATTTAAAATTTTCTAGTATTTCAATTAAAAATATGAAAAAAACAGTTGAAATAGATTTTAATACCATAGCCCAATGTATCCAGAATATTACCACTATGTGAGTAATAAAATATTTCTACTGCAGTATATGTATTTTTGGAACTATACCCTCAAAACTCTCTATTTCAAGCCTTTAGCATATCTCAGCTTATAGAACTGCATCCTAAATTTGACAGCTCTCTCCCCCCTAACCTCAGGGAAATGAAGACCCGACCCCTCCTTTTCATACTAGAAGTGAGGGATAAAATTCCTTGCCAATATTTCTCCTCAGGTCCAAAGAACAAGAGAGGCTCTCCTGTGAGAGCAAGAAACTCCAACCAGAAGTTTCCAGAATTAGACACTTTCTCACCTAATGCTGGCTATTGTGCATTCCATTCCAGATATCTGACAGAATCAAAGACGAAGTTCCAGGATATAGTACCCAACATCTTCAGATCTAGCCATAGCTTTTATTCTATTTTTTAAATGCATTAAAAGCAAACTTCTTAATTTACAGTTTGACCTTTGAACTAATGAACAGGCCATATTATTTTTTCTCCTTGACCAAAGCTGCACAATTAATAAGTAAATGGGCCGGGAATTAACTGTTTCTCATTTGAAAGCCCAAACACCTCTACTAGACCATATGACATGCAGAACTTTTCTTATTATTTTAAGATTTTGTGGGGCTGTGGTTGTGGCTCAGAGGCAGAGCGTTTGCCTACCATGCATGAGGCACTGGGTTTGATCCTCAGTACCACACAAAAATAAAGATATTGTATCCAACTATAACTAAAAAATAAATATTAAAAAAAAAGATTTTGTTAAAATTATTTTCAAAATGAAAGATTTGTGTCTTTATAATAAATATTTCATATTATAACACAAAGAAAATCTTTTTCATATATCTGAGTTGTCATGGAGCTCCCATTTCAGGATCCAGGGAGGTTCTTTTTCAGTTTATAACAAGAACAAAAAACAGTCAATAAGGATGTTAGAGAGAGAGAGAGAGAGAGAGAGAGAGAGAGAGAGAGAAAGAGAAGAGAAGAGAAGAGAAGAGAAGAGAAGAGAAGAGAAGAGAAGAGAGAAAGCCACCATGTGGAAATGTCCATTATTCTAGTGGCATGCTGTGGCATGCTCTGCCATGGTTGGAGAAAAACGCTTTTATAGGACTTCATTCTGAAGATTTTTCTTGTAGTGAGACTAGGATATCAACATCTCAATCCTACCTCCTAATTCGTATATTAATGATCTTTTCAGCTAGGTAAAGCTCAGCAGTCAAATGTGTAGCTTTTAGTTCCAGGTTCAAGTCCATTTGAAATATTGACTTGAAGAATATTTTTATGGATATATGGTTTGAAGTACACAAAACTATGTCATGAAATGATCATCTCTCACATTCCCGTTATCCAGTCTGTAGGCTTCCCCTAGGACCTCTGGTCGGTGTTGACTTTCACTTTTTAGGGGGTTGGGGGGGGTTCTGGTACCAGGGATTAAACTCAGGGGCACTCGGCCACTGAGCCACATCCCCAGCCCTATTTCGTGTTTTATTTAGAGACAGAGTCTCACTGAGTTGCTGAGTGCCTTGCTTTTGCTGAGTCTGGCTTTGAACTTGCAATCTTCCTGCCTCTGCTTGCTGAGCCTCTGGGATTACAGGTGTTGGTCACCATGCCTGGCCTTTGACTTTCACTTTGGACAGCCTTGTCTTTCTTTCCATTCCCCAGCTTCCCAGGCACTATGCTTCATCTGAATACCTGCCTGTCACTGGGTCCTCCTTGTTTTTTTCATTAGCTCCTCTTTCTTTCCTTTCTCTCCAAGTCTGGTTTTTGTCCTTTAGACAAATTTTTCTCTGTTCCTTAAAAATGCTGTAGCACAAAATAATTGAAGAGTCTGGATTTTAAAGTGTAAGACTGTAGAGTCACACTGCGTGCATTCAGCACAGGGACTAGCACATATAGAGCCCAAAACAAAGATTCATCAACATCATCATTGATGTCAACATCCTCCTTCTTGTCATTATCATCGTCATCGTCATCATATTTTCTTTCCTGGAGTGTTACCACAGTCTGTAAGTCTAGCTTTGGCCACCAACCTCCCAGCTTTCCATCTGTCAGCAGACATCCACTGGCACTTCTATTGGCATCGTGGAAGCCACACACCTAATTCCAAACTTAGTCTTTCTTTCAGGAATTCGAATTGGAATTTAATTCCTATTGTTTAGGTTCACGATGAATAGGGCCTCTTATTACCCAGTTGAGAACTTGGTTCTAACTTCTAACAGTGTCTGAATAACAGAGATCCACATAGCAAGTGAGGCAACACAGACTTGTGGCCTCCTGAGAGTGCCTAGAATTTGTGAGCATTTCTGTGTTTGAGGTTCACCCATGAACATGCTGTCTGAATGTAGCCCACGGGTCAGGGCACACCACAGGCTCAAGATCCTTTCTCTCACAGGAAATTTTCTTTCTTGGCTTAGAGTGGCTTGTTTGATTTGGAGCCACAGCCATCCGAAAATTGGGATGTATTTGATTCCTATATGAGGGACTAGACAGACCTTGGTCCCCAGCATTAGGCAGCAAGCTCAGCAGCATCACTGATACTCAACATTCATTCTATCTAGGACACCTGAATCCNAAAAAAAAAATCTACAATACACTCAGGGACAAAAAAAAAAAAAGCAAATAAAATATTTTAATAATTAAATGTAAGACCATTTTTCCCCTGAAATATAACTCTTTCCTGCCTTTTTAATTTGTTTGTTTGTTTTTTGAAGCCAGAAAGCACAAAACAAAAGCAGGCAAGAGACCTGAACTGTCAACTTATATGAGAGTTATCTAAGTGTTTAATAAATAAATAAATGAAAACCTTAAGAATATTAGAGAAATGAAAAGTAAAATTCTATCATTGACAAAATTAAATAGTATTTAGAAACGTATGAAACAATAGAATACTGATGAACTGAAAAAGGAGTTTGTTATTATCTATTTGTGGAAACTGTTTTCCTATTGTAGATATACAATATTCTCCCACCACAAACACAGACTTACAAAAATTGTAGCACATGTGACCAAAATAACATGCTAAAAATATAACAGTATTTATCCAAACACTTGAAACCCACGGGGATGATTTAAGAGGATGTGCATTTTGAAAGACATAATAAAACGTAAATGGTGGGGGAAATGTTGCTAGGGGCCAGTCACATTTTTGGTTATATTATATCCAGTCTAAGAAATAGTATAAAACACCATGAAAAGTACATACACACACACACACACACACACACACACACACACATATATATATATATATAAACTGCTATAGATACACATATAAATTTCATATGTGTGTCAGTATATAACCATATATACATTTATGTGGTATTTCACATGTATACATGTCAATCACCACAAAGTCTGGAAAGACCCTGCCTGGGTTGCCATCACACATCAGCCAGACAGGACTTGAGGCTGGATCTGAGGATGCCCTGAGGGGATAAGGATGGCTGCATAGAGTCTCTACTGATGGCATTCTCCCCATTTGGCTGGCCAGTGGGACAGAGGGGTTCACTGCCATAAGGCCAGCAGACTGCAGAGACTATGTGGTATTCCCATCAGTTTCTGTTCCTGCCATAGCCAGTCACCTTGGTTCCAAAAACCTCTCTCCTCAGGTTCAAGATGTCACTTCACAGAGATATTTTAGTAAATTTCCTACCACTGGGGAGCCAGGCCTGCTCCCTAAGTTTCTTCAGCATCTGCACAGCACAACAACCTGGGATTCCTGATACTGCAAGAAAAGCCTAAAGCTGGATGAATTAAATGGAGGCCAAGGCAGAGAAGGCCAAGGCCAAATTGCAAAAGCCCACCCCCTTCCTCACTGACTATGCAGTGGATTGGAAAGTTTTCACCGTGTGTGTTAAAGCATATGAGTTATCAAAATATAAATTTACACAAAGCTGTTTTCATTGTTGTATTTTCTAAATATAAAGAAAAGTTTCTATTTGGTATTCACTTCCTTCTCACAATCAATACCAGGCATTTCTTGCCTTTCTATGTGGCAAAACTATGACAGTTCAGGAGAGAGAGAGAGACTATTTACATTACTTTCATCTAAAGAACCAATGAATAAAATACTGTCAGCCTCTTCAAACGTAATGGTTTACCCAGAGATCAGGTTAATAACATCTCTGCTGACTCAGATTTGGAAATTTGAAAATGATTAAAATTTCATACTCAGATGTAATCCACTGGTCTTAGGATTTAAAGTTCTTGGGGGAAAAAAAGTAGAAGAATGTGAAAAAGTGAAATTAAGGGTTTTTTGTTGTTGTTCTTATTCTTGTTTAGGATAAAAAATTTTAGTAAATGTCCATGCTGGCCTTTTATATGTTTTGAGTTCTTTTTCATGAAATAAGACATTATCACTAATATCTGGAAATTAGCCATGATCTTCCCCTTTTTTTAGTTAAGAGAAAAATTCATACTCACACATTGGATATTCACTTCGTTTCTGCATAGTATTTAATTTTACTATTGTTACTAATTGAGAATTTTAAAGAGCAAATAGAATGATTTTAACAAAATATATAATTGTAACTTTAGGACATCTCTTAGATCAATAAGTGAGAATAACTTCTGGAAACTTGGAAAAATTTGTTCTATTTGAGATATTTTAACTTCTCCCTGCTTCAAACTAGAAAAAAAAAAAAAAAGAAAGAAAGAAAGAGAAAGAAAAAAAAGTCTTCTTTCCAGAAAAATCTTTTCTTTTTTTTTTTTTTTTTTTTTTTTTTA
>NW_026000136.1:7824401-7857371 GCF_001458135.2 Marmota marmota marmota
AAAAAATTTTTTTTTTTTTTTTTTTTTTTTTTTTTTTTACAGATAATTTTGAAAGAATAAGGAGGAAAATTGTATCACTGGAATTCATTTGATGAATTCCTCTGAATTATTTAGGAATGCTGTCCAAAATATAAAGGTTTGGCACTTTTCCCTGGATTCAAAAATCAAAAGCATGGGTGGTAAGATAATTAGTATTTTGAAACCCAGAGAGGAAAAAGAGGAAATGGGAAATAAGATTTCACCTAAAGTGAGGGGAGTGGAACCTCAGACTCCCACTGGGAAAAAACCTATGCTTTGCTGAATGCTTTGTGGACAGACACTTCTTTTATTAGATTGAATACATACTATTTTGACCAAGTTAACTTGTCTTTTTAATGTGCACCAGGACACTAATTGCCTTTTGAGAATGACTGTAAAAATAAAAATTAATTTCAAGGCTTTCATTGTGTGTGTGTGATTTTGTCTTGGTATCTAACATGTTGAATACTATCTTCAAATATGTTCTCATAGTTAATATTGTTTATAAACTGTGTAGGTTGTCTTTCTATATTGCATGTTTTCTCCACTTAAAGTCTTTTAGTAGACTTTCATTGTATTCTTCTGCTATGGCTGTAACTAAACCAGGTACTTCCAAAGCAACAAAGTGAATTTTAAGTGGAGAGAAGATCTACACTGAGTACTGAGCAACTAGTTGTGTTCTGCATTTTGTGGTTTCTAAGAACAGTCCTATGCACTTATAGAGTCTAGATTTTCATTTATTTTTGATCATCCTTTTAAAGTTTTGTTTGGAGCATGTTTTAAATGAATAGTTAGGCAGGAATTGTGGTGTATCACTGTAATCTCAGTGCCACTGGAAGTATAGTCAGGAGAATAATAAATTTGGGGCTGACCTTGGCCAATTAGTGAGACCATGACTCAAAACAAAAAGTAGAATGGAGGGTGGGGAATGTGGCTCAGTGGTAAAGCACTGTGCAGCATGTGTTCGTCATGGGTTCAATCCCTGCCTCTACAAAAATATAAATTAAAAATAAAATAAAATGGAATCTGTGGTTGATTGCCCATGGGTGTGAGCACCAGTATTGTCAAATAATAATAGTAATAATAATAATAATAATAATAATAATAATAATAAAGTGGTGGTGGTTCATGTCTGTAATCCCAGCAACTCAAGAGGCTGAGGCAGAAGGATTACAAATTTAAAGCCAGACTGAGCAACTGAGTGTGGCCCTAAGCTACTTAATGAGACCCTCTCTCAAAATAAACAAATAAAAAGCGATGGTGGTACAGCTTAGTGATTAAAAAATCCCTGAGTTCATTCCCTAGCACAATAAAATATAATAAAATAAAAAAAACACATGCAATTCACTAGGGTAGTATATTTACACACACACAAACATATATATAAACATGTATATTAATATATATTAATATTCTCCTATATATATAATATGTCCTGTCATATATACTATATACTATATGTTATACTATATAATATAAATATATTGTATAGAGTCTATTAGTACATTAGAGTATAGTGTACAATATATATAGTATATACACTATATTGTGCTACATGTGTATATTATGGCCTTCTCTGCCTTGGCCTCCATTTAATTCATCCAGCTCTAGGCTTTTCTTGCAGGAATCCAAGGTTGCTGGGCTGTGCTTGTGCTGAAGATCCTTAGGGAGCAGGCCTGGCTCCCCAGTGCCAGGAAATTCTGAGTGTGAAGTGATATCTTGAGCCTGAGGAGGGAGGTTTGTGGAACCAAGGTGACTGGCTGTGGCAGGAATAGAGTTTCTGTTCTGTAGAGACTGTGTGGGAATACCACACAGTCTCTACAGTCTGTTGGCTTCTTGGCAGTGAACCCCTCAGTCCCAAGGCCAGCCAAATTGGGAGAATGTCAGCAGTGGAGACCCTGTGCAGCCATCCTTATCCCCTCAGGGCATACTCAGCTCCAGCCTCAAGTCCTGTCTGGCTGATGTGTGATGGCAGCCCAAGGGCATTGAAGACTGTGGTAATTGACAAGTAAGCTAAACCTTGAAATCACCTCTCCCTGGGCAGTTTTCCTTCAGAAGAGGTGTAGTATATGTATACATACAAATACATATACATGTGTGAGTATACACACACATATACATACACACACACACACACACACACACATATATATATAAAATAGTAGCATGTATATCTAAGTCACTTTATTTATTTATTTATTTACTTACTTACTTATAGGCATGTTTAAACAATAATTTTCATGGATCTATGGGTGCAGTTAAATTCCCTGGAATTTTCAAGGCCCCGTGGTTTTGGTTTTCTTTTTTTTTAATTGTGATGGAATTCAGAAAGAAAGTTTAGAGACAAATGACACAATTTATTATTATTTCATGGTTTACAAGAGATAAACAATTATAATAAAGACACAATTCTTTCTAGTTAAGATTATGAAAACTGTACTAATGTACTACAAATACTTGATGAATTTACTCTCAATCACTTTTTGTAAAAACAAAAAAAAAATAAAGGATTACTATTTTTCACTATATGCAATAGAAAGCATTATTTTAAAAATAAGAAAAATCTATTTGGATTCTTTTTATTATTTAAGCCCATTTCTTTCTAATACTATTAACCCCAAACTATCAGTTATAACCTATTGTATACTTACTGATCTTAGCACATATTATCACATTAAACATATTTATATGAACAGTAAGTGTGTAAAAGAATAATACCTACAAAGTGATTGGGAGAAGATAACAGAGATTTGAGAAATAAACTACAAAAGTCTGATCAATCTAGTTTCGACATGGTCTTCAGATTAATTTACTAGAGAAAAATTTTTTTTTTCTGTAAGTAACAATGAGATAATTGCATAGTCACATGGAAAAAAGTGTTATTACATTCTAAAAGAGATTATATACAATCATTAACTCAAAAGGAATTGCAGAATTGTACATAAAACATAAAAATTCAGAAGTAGAATTAAATCTTTGTAACTTTAGATTTTGCAGTAGTCTTAGATATGCTACAAGAGTATATGCAAGAAAAACATAAGCTTTACTTTTTATTAAATTAAAAACTGTGCAACAAATAACATTATGAGAAAATGGAACAGGCAATTTTAACAAAATTTTATTTATCTTTTAAGAACTTTCAAGCTGTGCATGGTGGCACATGCCAGTAATCCCAGTGCCTCCAGAGGCTGAGGCATGAGGATTGCAAGTTCAAAGCTAGCCTTAGAATTTAGCTAGGCCCTAAGCAACCTACATGATGCTATCTCAAAATAAAACATAAAAAAGGACTGGGGATGTAGCTTAGTAGTTAAGTACCCCTGGGCTCAATCCCTGTACCAAAACAAAAAAGGAACTTTCATGATCCAGTATTTTAGTCCTAACTAGATACGCGTCAGTTTCCCTGTTTGAGAAGTTAATAAGTCCACACCCCAGTGTCTTGTATTTTTAGGGTGTCACACGCCACTGCCACTATGTACCACCCAAAATTACCAGGAAAAGAGTACACACCACGGAGAAAAATGTATACAACTCCCATTTCCCTCCCAAATTATTCAAATTTTGAGTACAAGTTTAGTTGATCTCATACCATTTAACATGTATACATTACCCCCTGTAGCTATAATTTCTTTTTATCCTACCTCTGGGTAAACCACCCCCCAATATAGTTCTATATAGCAGTACTCTATTGTTCAGAGTCATAAGCAACAAATAATTAGGGGTTTTATCTATCCAAATGTTATTGTGTTTTGTCTGATAAATTTTTTAAAATGTCAAAATTCATTTTGAAATCCCTAAAAATGGGATAAAAGAGGAAAAAAAAATAAATGTCAAGGCTATTAAAAATCTATGAAAAATCTATACATTCTTGGTAAGAATGTAAAATGATTCAATCACTATGGATTGCACTTTGGTGTTTTCTCAAAAAAATAAACAAAAATTTAGTAATTAAACCAGCACTCATTCTGTGCCAAAATTAACTGAAAACATTGAGACAATACTTTTTTACACAAATATTTACAACTGAAGTATTTATAAGAACTAAAAGATAAAAATACCTCAATGTCCATCTGTAGATCAATGGATAATCAAAATTTGCTGTGCAGTGGAATATTATTTAGCAACATGTTTCATGAAAGTACTAAGTCACATTGCAATAAAGATGCATCTTGAAAACACTGTGCTAAGGTTAAAAAAAAAAGAGGGAGAACATGCCTCATGTTGTATGGTTCAAATTCAATGTACTGTCTAAAACAAGCAAATGCATAAATCATAAAAAATGATTAGTCATTGCCAGGAGCTGAGGGAAGAATAAATAAGCAAGAACTATGGTTGTTTTCTATGTCAAAAAATTTTTGGAAATACATAGTGGTAATGATTTCACACAGTAAACACACTGAATTCTACTGAATTACACCCTTGAAAATGGTAAAAAGTAAATTTACTTTTTAATAATAAAAAGATACGTTTTACAGGATACATAAAGCCAAGTTAAAGATCTAGCCAACAAAATAGTACAAATAAAAAGTGAAACTGATGAGAAATAAGAAATATAATATCTCATAATGAGAAAATTATATTTACATAAATTTGTTCTGGCTGAAAGTGTTTTCCTCATTGCTTCTTTACTCTTGGATACTTATGTCAGAAAATAGATGTCTATTTAGCTATTAACATTGGAAATTAAATATACATTTCTTTCCTTTCATTTTTTTCTTCTGTTTTGGAAAGGCTGGAACCAAACACAGAACCTTGCTCAAGCAAGGCAAGTGGTCTATCACCGACTCAAATCGCCAGCACATATGTACATTTCTAAATTTTGGTGGTAAAGCATTTGCCTAGTATTCATGAAGCCCTGGGTGAGATCCACAATAGCCAAAACAAGGTTTAATAAATAATGACTTTAACTCACTTCAGAGTATTTTTTCCTCACTCACCTTCACAGCAAGGTCAACACAAGGTGCATGCTATTCCAAGGAATCTAGAAGAGTTAGGCTATTGGTGGTGCCAATAGCCTAACTATTGATGGTTGCTGGTCCCAGCCTCCAGTGTGTGGATCCCCAGTGACTCATGTGAACAATATATGGGGTATTCAAGGGAATGGAGAAGAGTTTAGCTTTTTAGTGGAGAAGTACCGAGAGAGCTGTACTGATATTGATTAAATAAAGTTCTGAATGAAGGGATTAGAAAGTTTATGCTACCGGGTGGAGAAAATTTTTGTTTTTAATCTAAATTGTCCATAGTTGTTATTTTATTATCAAGTGCCTGAGTTTCTGTCAGCACCTCATTGTTAATTCTGTAAAAGTCTTAAGATTTAAAAGCAAAAGATAATTTTGGAGACAATCTTCATAACTTTTTCATTAAAAATATTTCTTAACATCAGTTATTTAGTGTCATAAAATCAAAGAATAATTGTTATAAAATTTTATCAGCATTAGAAATCCTACATGTCAATATTGATAAAATAGTATAAAGGTAAGATGTGGAGTGGCAGAAGACGTTTACAGCAATTATTTTTAGTAAAGTACTCATAGCACTGAATATCTGAGGTAGTATATATTTCTAAGGGAAAAAAAAAAAGATCTCAACAAAGAAAACATGCCAAGAAATTTCAAAAAGGATGAAGTTTTAAAGTGACAAATAACAATATGAAAATTCATCAAAAACCAATAAATTTAGCAATGTTAACATTCAAGCTGCAGAGACTACTGTATACTTACTTGACAATGACAACAAAGGAAAATAAACAAGTAAGTCAATGATAAACAACAGATGAAAGGTTACAAATACGTTAAGAAATTAGAGTTGATAAACACTATTTGTGGTCATATAAACTGATAAAACCACTTAGGAAAATGCTATGTTACTCTTGACTCAGGCATACTCTATGAACCATCCATCTATTCCTAAGTGGAAATTAAAAGTAACAAAAGTTTCTATAAGAATGCTATTAAAAGGCTGCTGCCACGGGTTCTTTCTGTCTCTAAGATTCTGTGTCCTCATAAGCTCTGGCCAGGCCAAACACCATAACAGATGAAATTTTGGAGAAAATGGCTGAGTTGAGCATCAAGGACCTGAAAAAGGAGGTGGACAAGGAGAAAGCCAGAAAGAGTGAAATACAGTGAAGGAAGAGTCGAGAGTTGAGAAAGAACAAGAGAAAACTTCCAGGGGTGATGGAAGAGAAGAGGATAAAGGGCATGAAGAAGATGAGGAGCTAAGAGTTTGACAAATGGCCCACTGAAGAGAGCTGACAAAGAAGAGGATGAGCTGGATTTCAACTTGAAGACAGAAAATAATGTGACAGCATGAGCTATCTGACAATGAGGTGGGAATGTCAGGTCCATCAGGGCCTGGAAGTGAGGGTGGCAACACCCAAAAGGGGAAACCCTTCACTTCTCCCTATTCAGGGAACTGCACCAGAGATTCCACCTTCTTCTATCTCCCTGACCTTATGATTTCCACCTCTCCCTACACAGCCCCTCTATCCTGACTACCATTATTCCACCTTCAAATCTGCTGTAATTGAACTCCTTATTTCCAGGTTGCCCCTCTTGTTTTCTTTTCGCTTCCTCTATACCCCCACCTATTTCCCCAACCATAAACACTGTTTGTCATCATGTAAATTGGTAAAACCACTTAGGAAAATGCTATGTTACTCTTGACTCAGGCATACTCTATGAACCATCCATCTATTCCTAAGTAGAAATGAAAAGTAACTTATCATTGTGTTTACCTTCTTAGTAAGTATACAGCAGTCTCTGCAGCTTGAATGTTAACATTGCTAAATATTATTGGTTTTTGATGAATATTCATATTGTTATGTCACTTTAAAACTTCTTCCTTTTTGAAATTTCTTGGTCTGTTTTCTTTTTTGGGATCTTTTTTTTTCCTCCTAGTTCCCAGTTGCCCTCAACCCTCCCTTTGTTCTCTTCCTCTCTCTACCCACTTACACCCCTAGTTATGTTCTTGCATAGTCTCATCTTCCTGCACCCTTCTGGGGTACAGCATAATGTGGGGGTACAGCTTCACATTCTGCCTGATAACTGCATTTCACTTAGGTATTCCCCTCTGACATCACAAATCAAAACTGAGGTCATACTTAGCACCTGTTAGCATAATTGCAGCCATCTTTTTCCCCACCCCCACTTTATGAATACTGTTTTATTCCCAAGAAAGAGAAAGTAGTAGCCTGAGATTAAAAACCTACCAGCCTGGGGCTGGCGATGTGGCTCAAGCAGTAGCATGCTCGCCTGGCATGCGAGGGGCGCTGGGTTCAATCCTCAGCTGTCGCGACCCCTTGCCTGCAAGGAAGACGCAACTCAGGAATCTTCTTTCAGTAGTTTATTCAGGCCCTTGATATTTCTTCTTCTCTCTCTCGGATGCCCCTCCCAGCCTTAATAAAGCATCTCAAGCCCCAATGCAAAGCAGCCACGTGGAGCTTTCTCATAGGGTGATGAAAAATCATGTGCCAACTCTCCCAAATAAGGAGTTGTTTGTCACAGACCACAGCGGAGCCAGCGCCATCTTGTAATGGCGACCATAGTCTGCAGAAACGGCAGAAGCGGCTCACCACACTCAGCACCATTAAAAATAAAAATAAAGATGTTGTGTCCACCAAAAACTAAAAAAATAAATATTAAAAAAAAAATCTTTCTCTCAATCTCTCTCTCTTTAAAAAAAAAAGTACAGCCTGGACATGTGCTGGTCTCTCCCTTTTTCTCATTAAGTGGCAACTTACCAGCCCCTGAGATAGGGACATATTAGTTTCCCTGTTCTCTCCTTGAGAAGATAAAGGGACATGTTGGTTTCCCTGTTCCCATTCTGAGACATAGAAAAACTTTCTGTCTCTGTTCCCAAGAAATGAACTTGTCTTCCACAAGATCAGGGGATTCTTATTACGTCACTCAAGACTAAACCCACCAGTAGGGCACGGCTATGATTCTAGCCTATAAAAGGAAACACTCAGCGGGAGTTGCTCTGCTGTTCCTCTCCTTGTGCAGAGAAGCCTTGTCAGGCTCCTGACAATAAACTTGCTTCTTATCCCAGGTTTGTGTGTAATCAGTCCTGCACCACTTTTCTTTCAGCACCTAATCCTAGCTGCCAGGTTTTCCCCCAACTTTGGTACATTTGGTAAAGAAAACTGGCACATTTCTCATCTTTTTTAAAAGAAAACTCAACAACACTACATGAAACAAAATTATTTACCAAGTTACTGTTGTGGAAAATATAGAGAGAAAGATGGCATAGAGTGGTTGTTTGGGGAATCATTAATACTCTACATATTTTTAAATGTTTTTTTAGTTGTCAATGGACCTTTATTTTATTTACTTATATATGGTGCTGAGAATTGAACCCAGTGCCTCACACATGCTAGGCAAGTGCTCTACCACTGAGCCACAACCTCAGTTCAATATTCTATATCTTGATGCAGGTAGTAGTTACATTGTGTGTCACCTTACTAAAAATTCATTGATCCACTTAACTTTGATGCTTGTCCTGTTTTGATTTTGCTCAGTAAGATTACATCTATTAAATAAACGGTGTTGAGAAGAAACGGAAGAGGCACTTTAAAAGGGTTTTGGCAAAAACTTTGGGATAAAAGACATGCAATTATATTTATGGAGTGCATATTTGTCAAAATATTTTTAAAAGTTTATAAATATTATTATATATAAATTATATCTTAATAAAAAAATCTGTAAAAAATGGGGTGAATCTAAAGTTGGTGTTAAAAATAAAGAGAATGTTACTTAGGTAATATTATTTAGGTAATAATAATAGGCAAACTAAGAACTCGTTAAATAATTATCAGTCTCAGTAGTTTGAAAGAGACAAATTTTATAAAAGGAGAATAGAGGAAATACAATCCTAAGCAATAGAGAAAAATTAAATATATTGAAAATGAACACACCAGAGTAGCAGTAATTTCAGATTTTGGTGCTTTTAAAAGAAAAATTAAGCCAAGCACAGTGGCACATGCCTGTAATCCCAGCAGCTCAGGAGGCTGAGACAGGAGGATCGAGAGTTCAAAGCCAACCTCAGCAAAAGTGAGGCACTAAACAACTCAGTGAGACTCTGTCTCTAATTAAAATTAAAAATAGGGATAGGGAAGTGTCTTAGCGGTTGAGTTTCCTTGAGTTCAATATCTAGTACCCCCTAATAACAAAGACAAATTAAATAAAAACAGTCTGATAAATTTGATATGTAAAAATCATATATCAATTAAATACCATATAATTCCAATACACATTTGTATATATAGTGATTCTTCAAAGATTAGGATAAATTTTGGGAAATACAACACAAGGTGAATCTGCCATTTTGCAAACCTCCTATACTATTCCAACACCTAGATAGTATAGATTACAACACACCTAAATTGCTTGCCGTAGCCATTTTCTATAGGCAATTTATCAATGACTAAAATATCATTAAGCCACAAATGGCTGCATATAATAAAATTATAGTAATCAGTGTAGACCTCATAATGTGATGAACAAAAAAACAAAAACAGAAAACAGGAATCAAAGGGGGACAATTAAAAAAAAAAAAAAACACTTATCATTTAAAAGACCGTTATAATGTAGACAATGATAAAGAGAGAGGATACACTGTAGGGTAGTATAAATATAACACTATTTTTAAAAATCTACTAGGACAATGTGGTGACTCTGTAAAAAACAAATGTTAGTATACCTTTTCTCATACCATGTAAAAAAATACTTTAAGAGCAAAATTATATAAGGTAAAACAGGATTTGTTAAACTTGGTCCCTTGGACCCTGGTGGAATCTCAAGGCTGGAGAATTGCTGACACTTAGCCCCATCTTTGTAGTGGGTCATACAGTGCTGGCCATCAACAGAATTGATGGGAATGCCAAGTACATAGCCAATGAAAAGAGAGGATGGAGAAGCATCTTCATAAATCTGGTAATTACCTGGCGTCCATTTCATGTGGCAGCCCCATATTACCTCCAATGAGAAGTTTATGCTAGCTTCATGTTTCATTTAAATCAAATTTGTGGTGCTGGTACATCCTAAGCAATATCCAATAGATATTATTCTTAAAAAATGTAGGAGACTTACCCAGACTTTATCCTGAATAATTTATTCTACTCCCTGGAAATGCCTTCGGAATCTTATTACATAAGAGTGCCAGACCAGTCCTTGTACCAGGCCAGTAAGGACCAGAACAGAGCAAAGACACTATGGAGACTCAAGGAAAGACTAAATTGACTGGAGCAACCAGGAATAGTCCAGAAGAGAAAAGCAAGTGAGTATTCATCTGAGCAGACAATACCCTTTTCCAAATCTTGCTGATTACAGAGGTCACAGACTTGCTGTGGCTTATGAGCACTTAAGTGGAAGAGAGTAAGGAGAAGGTATGATACCTGGGGGGTTCGGTGCAAAGCAGAGGCAAGGAGGGATAGAGGAAATCATAACATTAGGTGGGTAGAGGGGCCAAGGAGGGTAGATTGGTTCCTTTCCAGAGGAACAGGAAAAACCTGAATTGCAATCTTGACACTCTCATGGGGGCAGCTTGCCTCTGCCATCTCTTGCCTGCCCCATCAGCATAAATGGTCAGAGTCTTGACTCAAATCCCAGCATTTAAGAGAGTTCCAGCTGCAGCTGTCAGAACACAAGAAAAAAGCAGATCTTCTTCCTTGGTTGTTCTATGCCTAATTATTTACCACTCTCTGGACCTTAACACAAGGCATCTAACTGTTCAGTTGCCCGCCCCCACCCCCCACCTTTCAAACCTGGGTGACTCAGAATTAGAATCAAGTTGCTTAATCCTCACAGAGGGTGGCAGGCCCTGCCAAATGAAATCACTGTGCAACTCCCCAGTGTTAGATGACAGTAACAGAACTCACATTACAGCCTCAGCATGCACCTACACAGTGTGCAAACCGTGCTTAGGTAGCACCCTCAAACCTACTCACTATAAAGAGTATCTCTAAAGGAACATGGAAGTCACAGGCACACACATATCAGGTGAGCAGCCTTCATCTATCCTTTATCCACCCCCATGCACATACACCTAAAACCTACTTATTTGGTTCATGCTGACTGACCATAGCCCTGCTGTGCAGACTCCTCATGCACACCCCATGCTTACACACACTGCACTGCCAAAAAACACTAAATATTTCCTCCTGATTTTGTGTCCACAGTCCAGCACCCTGCCTTTCCAGTGTTTACCCAAATCATTCTTGTTCAGAGAGATCTCGTCCACCAACAACAGCATGATAAAGAAGAAATTTTGAGTACACACTATAGGCCCCAAACATGGCTGAAAAGATCATAATGTGATAATAGCTACAGCTTTGAATTACCATGATAAAAAACAGCAGACTTATCTCTAGGACACAGAGACTCTGACTTGCAGCTATCTTATTGGCCAGATTTCCTGGGTGATTTTTTTTTCTGCTTCTTCTATACCAGGCCTTTTTCATAGCTTCACTGGACAGTCATTAAGTCTGGGGCAGCTCCTAGTGAACCCAGTGTCTTGAGGGAGGCAGAAAACAGGAGATTACTGAGTTCAAATTTGGGGATATCTTGAGGGTGGCACACTTCTGAGCCAAGCCAGCAACCTGTGTTCTCAGAATTTCTGCATTGCTCACCTTTTCCATGTCAACCTACTTATGCAACAATTGATTAAAGACAACCTAATTACTTTTGTCTGCATGGAGTCAGGGTAGCAAGAACATATCTGCCCTTCATGAAGCCCAGTTCCCTCAGTCATGAAACCTGTCCACTCTGTCATGAAAGGTTCATTAAGACTTTATTTGTTGCTAGGCACTAGAGTAGCACTAAAATCTCTCTCTCTTTCAATAAGATATATTCCCAAAAACCTGACTCAAGCCTTCTGGAGCTTACCTCACCCAAAGCTTAGCAGACAATTGGCTGCACTCATGTCCTTATATATTAGACCTACCTTATTCTCAGGGGACACATTACAAGATAAATGCCCTTGAATAGTACTGAAATTTAATATATAGTTATACAGCTATGATAACATTTACTTTACAAATTAGGCATAGTAAGAGATTCAAAACTGTAATACAATAAAATAATTCTAATCCTATAATAAAATTACATAAAATAAAAAAACTCAGAGGTAATAAATACTTAGATATTAAAACAAAATATGAAACATTCGCAAGTTACTATAAGGGAGGGAGTTACAGGGTGGATATGGTGGTGCACACCAGTGGTGCCAGATCCTTAAGAGGCTGAGGAAAGAGGAACTCAAGTTTGAAGTCAATCTGTGAAATTTAGTGAAAACTTTAATATTTAAAAAGGGCTGGGGTTATGGTTCAGTAGTAGAGCACTCACCTAGCACATGCAAGTCCCTGGGTTCGATCCTCGGCACCACATAAAATTAAATTAAAAAAATAAAAGTATTGTGTTCAACTACTATTAAAAAATATTAAAATAAATAAATAAATAAAATTTAAAAGGGATGAGATGTACTTCTAGGTTTAATCCCCCGAACTGCTAAAGGAAAAAAAACGTGAAAGGATGATACAACCCATTCTAAAGGCTGATGTTGAGGGTGAGGCACAATTCACTGATAAAATATCTGTGCAGAACATGCAAGGCAATAGGTTCAAACCCCAACAGCACAACCCAAGGAAAACGTTAAGCGGGATTTATATTGCAGTTACAGAATAGGAAGCTCCTGAATCTCCCTGCATCCACAAATACACTGAAAAAATATCTACTTATATTTCAAGTCCTTTCCAGATAAAGTCATTAATGAAAGATACATGCATCGGACAACTGAGAAATTATAAAATTACTAAGAAACCTGGGGTAACTTAGACATTAATACTACTTAGGAAAATGTACCATAAAACAGGAACAGAATCCCCAACATTTAATGTCACCCTAAGGAGAGTAAGACTGTATGTGTATGTGTGTGTGTGTGTGTGTGTGTGTGTGTGTGTCTGTATCCCCATCTCTAAAGTCTCCTGTTGTTTGCATATTAATTTTTTGTATTACTGAAGAAGACTCAAGATATACACAGATATCAAACCACAGAAAATAGTGGGGGTTTTCTATGGTATTAAATCTATACCTCTTGATTTCTCTATTAGGATTTTTTTCAGAATATTCTTTGAAATGCTACTGATGAACTTTTTTGTATCCTGCATTGTGGATTTAATAAGGGAAATAAAGCAGATTTCTGGCAGTCTGAGTGAAAGTTCAATATTTCAGGTCTCTCCACTATCTTTTGCCTGTAAATAACTCCACTCCTACCAATTACTGCAGGATTTTTTTTCATGTCTCAATTTTCACATCTTCCATTCAAGGAAATACTTCTAAATCCCCAAGCTCTGGGAGCATATGGATATGACTGAGCATAGGAAAATCTCCTGGATGACAAACAAGTGGTTTTACACTGGTGTGCAAGCACTTCCAAGGGCTACAGTCAGTAGTGCAGGAAGGGTTAAAAATAACAGATCACTGTTCCCAAAACTCTTTTATATATCACTCTTCCAGTGGCTACTTGATAGCCTGAAATCTAACAAACTTGAATCAGGGATTGATGCAGCAAAGAACATACACTGCAGCCTGTGTACAACTGTTACAGCAGCCTGTGTACAACTGTTACAATGACTACTGTCAAAAAAACTCAAAGAAAACTAATTGCTTAGTGTCAGGTCAGTGGTGGTGACAAAGCAGCCCCTGCAGGAAAGAAACATCAATCAGGGGCTGAGGGAAACACTGGGATCTCTCGGTTAATGCCTGTCAATCAGCAGGGTCTCCTGACCAATCCTAGATTTCAGCCAGTTCCCCCTGACCAACTCCAGCAGGACAAGAGACTCTAAAACACCTTTTCCTGTCCCAAGAACCTTTCCTTCCTGCCATAAGCCCCAGAAAATTCCAGTCCAGTCGAGTTCCCATGCAGTTTCTACTCAGACCCTTCTCAAATAAAGCCCCGTTCATCGACCTTTTTAAATCTGCCTCCTTTGGTTGCTGCCTACTTTGCCTGATCTCACACTTGGGAGTATATGAATATGGAAAAAAAAGAAACTCTTGTACACTTGGAAAAATATAAATTTAGTACAGTCACTTTAAAAATAGTATAAAGGTTATAACAACAACAAAAAAAAACAATTTACAAAACGAAACAAAACTACCATATAATCCAGTATAAGTAATTTTGGGCCTACATCCAAATAAACTGAAATCAGCAGATCAAAGAAATGGCTGCATTTCCACTTTCAACATAGCACTATTTATGACAGCCCAAATAGGAAGCAAACTGATAGGGGACAGAGAGACTTCTGTAGTGGGAACAAGAGGTTAAGGGAATAATTCTATTAAATTAACCAACTGTGCTAATCCCCACATGCCTTAATGTTTAAAAAAGGAATTTACCTGCAATTCTACCTAGTTAAAGACAACAGTGTAATCACACCCCCTGTCTCCACAGAAAAGCCTTAACTGGGCTTCTCCAGAAATCTTCACCATATATGATTTTGGGACTGTCAGCAAAAGAGTCTCTGCAAAAGAGTTCAATGTAGATAAACTTCCTATTTTTGTGTTGTCCTATCTTACTTGGCCACTGGCCATCAAGAAATCAGCACTCCATAGTTTTTCACAAACATATCCAGTATAGGAGTTTGTAGAAATGTGCAAACAAGGCCTCTGGCCTTGAGCTGGGCTTCACAGAGATGTCTACATTTTTAAGATAAGTTACAAAATGGGCTCCATGGTAACAGCTGGCAGGGGGAGGGTAAAAAGGGAGAAGCCAGCTCTTCCCTTCTCAGGTGTTGTCCTTGAAGGGATAACTTGCCCAAAACAGTGGGGGCGGGGGGAAGCTACTTTTATGTGAACTTCTGCAGACTGTGAACTTCTGAGCTCCTCCCCTTACATGCTGGGTATAAAGTTCTGAAACTACCTGAACTCGGGGTTCAGGGGATACATTTGGCTGCAGCCAAATAAAACTGTTTCCTGCTATTGGTGTCTTGCCTCATTTGTCCCTACAACAACAGGATAGGTTACATTACTCACAAACTAGCTATTATCTGCAGAAGATATGCAGGCCCAAAATGCAGATAAGAAAAACAAGTTACTCTGAAGGGGAAGAGACTTTGGTAACTCCCTCACAGACCAAATCCCTGAACTCAGGGAAAAAGGATTATTTCCCTAATCACAAAATCTGTAAAACCAAATTCCTAATAGAACCAGCCGGCATGGGTCAAAGTAACCTAGACATATTATGCTTACATCTTTTTAAATACCTTTATTTTATTTATTTTTATGTGGTGCTTAGGATCGAACCCAGGGCCTCGCATGTGCTAGGTGAGTGTTTTACCGCTGAGCCACAGCCCCAAACCTATAACTTAGACTTTTTTTTAATATTTATTTTTTAGGTATAGATGGACACAATACAATGCCTTTATTTTTATGTGGTGCTGAGGATGGAACCCAGTCTTGCCTGTGCTAGGTGAGCGCTCTACTGCTGAGCCACAATCCCAGCCCTAACCTAGACTTTTTATGGCAGTAGGAAGTGGAAAATTATTATCTTGCTGCCAGTCAAAATTCAAGAAGTGGGGCTGAGCACAGTGACACACATGCCTGTCATTCCTGAGGTTTGAGAGGCTGAAACAGGAGAATTAAAAGTGCAAAGGCAGCCTCAGAAGCTTAGTGAGGCACTAAACAACGCAGTGAAACCCTGTGTCTAAATAAAACATTTTTTAAAAAGGGTTGGAAATGTGACTCAAGGGTGAAGTGCCCCGGGGTTCAATCGCCAGTAAACACATCAGTAACTCCACCACCCACTACACACACAAAAACAAACAAAAAACAGTCAAGTGGTGGGCCTGGAGGAGACTGAAAAATTCCCTGAGATGCCCAATAAAACTGGAATGCAGAATAAACACACCAAAATCCTCTTTTCTCTGAGAGGACAGTCTCCACTCTTTTCTACCCCTTCTAAAAACGTATGCCTGTAACTTTTAAGTAACATGTCTAAAATCTTTCTGACTCCATTTCAAGAATCAGGATTTAAAGGTGGGCTTCATGCTGCCTAGCTCTCCCAGAAGTCTTCATCCAAAGTCCAGGGTGAGCCAGAAGGTCAGGGGATCCCGGCAGTAAGATAAAAGCCCTGGAGGTATCAATTAACAACTCTTAAAACTCCTCGCAGGGAGGAATCATACCTGAAGCAGGTTACCTTTCGCAACAGGTTGGAGGCGGGTGGGAGTTTCGGGAGCATGACGAAGGAAAAAACGCCGCATTGCATTTCCTTTAATTTCCTATCAGCCCACGCCGTCCCCGATCGGACCCAATTATTTATTATCTATATTAACTGTCTTTTTGCCTCGCTTCTCCCAGAAAGTCCCAGCCCTGCAACAAAAGGAAGAAACTTTTAAACTGCCCCAGAAGACGACTCAGGCCCGCAGGCACTAGAGAATACGGTAAAGAGCGCCCCATTTGTACCTTAGCCGGTCCCGCCAGTTAAAACAGCCTGCCTTGCTTATCCCGCCAGGTAAAACAGCCTGCCTTACTCGTCGCAAGATGCCTGCTGCACACTCACCATTTGCTGGTTTTCAGGATGCCCGCTGTACTCCACAGGGATCTTTCCGCCCTTGAACGGCTGAACAACCTTGGGACTCTTGCGAACAGGAAAGCGAGTCTCCCGGCGAATCCCAAGATGGTGGATTCCAAAAACGGAAGCCCGCCCCCTATTCAATAACAGTGTAGTCATTGGACAGTTCTCACCCAGGCGCTCCTGATTGGATCCTGCTTCAGACTCTGACCCCTGAATCTGAACCTAGGGAGCCTGCAGGTGAGTGACAGTAAAAAGGAATTCAACCCAGAAATGAATGAGGTCAATGACAGGTTGATGACTGCAACATATTTTTCCTTTGAGTTGCTGGGAACTTAGGTTAAAGCTGTTTTAAGGCTGGGTTCCCTTGCAATACTGGGATCTAACACAGCGAGGAGAACACTTGAATTGGATTTTGCATACATGGTCACATCAATTTACGAATTATACATGTGTTTACATTATTCATGAAGAGAATTTCATGAATTCTCATAAGTTAGAAAAGTTAGATAAAATTTCTAAAATTTAATTTGAAATTTTATCTAACTTTTCTACCGTCAGACCTTATGAGAATGCATCTTAAGGTTTGAACTGGGAAACAATTTCCAAAGACAGCAAAGTCCAATACATACAAACTGTGAGGCACAGGGGTAAATTTAAATTTTCTAATAATCAGATTAAAATTAAAGAATGAAAGTAAAATTAATAACAAATGTATCCAAAATATTATCATTGTGTGACAAATATAAAATTACTAATGAAATATATACATATATAACTGCACTCTCGATTTAAGATTCCAGCGCATCTGTGTTCACAGCAGCCACATTCAAAATTTCAGAGCTCTGCCTTCCTTGACTGTATGGAGGTGAAAGTTCTGGCACCCTTGTTTTTATGCTAGAGGTGAGCAAATTTACTTTAAATTAATATATCTCCTCAGGAACAAAGAGAAGGAACTTTCAACCAGGACATCTCAAAAAATAAACCACTCTTTTTGCATGGATGCTGGAAACAGATCCATTGCAATTCCAGATGTCAGGCAGCAAATGAAGAAATATAGAGTCCCAGGAGGTAGAGGCTCCCTGACTTCAGATCTGTCAAAAGTCTATATCTTAGAGTTTAAATAGATTCAAGGCAAACTTCTTATTTTTTAGTTTGGCCTTGGGCCCAAGGGTCAGGTTGTGATGTCTATTTTCTCCTGATGTATGGAGTATTATCAGGATTAGCACCAATCATATGCATAGATGTCTACATGCATTTCTATATTTCAGTGCCATCTAAGAGATCAAATCTTCCATTGAAATTAGAAGAGAAAATCAGCACCTGTAGAGTATCTGCTCTTCTTTTGATAATTCTAAATAACTTGGGATTGAATCCTGGAATCCTGCTTTTATGAAGGGTATATTAGTTAACTATCATGGGGTAATAAGCCACTCTAAAGCTTATTTGCTCATTATTGAGTGGTTATTAGTTTAGGCTGGCTCAGCTCGGGTGCTCCCGCTGCATGTAGTTAGCTGATGATTGATGTGGTTGCTGTGCTTCAGAGGATGAGCTCTTAACTGGGGTACCTTTATTCTACACAGAATATGTCACCCTCCAGTAGTCTAATATGGGTTTGTTTTCATGGTAATAGTAAGGTTCTGAAAGCAAAGCAAAAGCATTGAAGAGCTTATGTGTGTGTGTTTCTAGGGATTGAACTCAGTGATGTTTTACCAGTGATCTATATCCCAGAATTTATTATTATTATTCTTATTATTTTGAGACAGAATCTCCATAAGCTGATGAGTTTGGCCTCAAGCTTCCTGTCTTCCAGCCTTAGTTTTCAGAACCAATGGGACTGCAGACATGCACTTTTGCACTTAGTCCAGTTAAAGGTTTTTTTGTTTTGTTTTTTTTTTGCAGTACTAGTTATTGAAGAACCCAGAGGCACTTTACCATTGAGCTACATCAGCAGACACTTTTTTTTAAAATTTTGAGAGAGTGTCTCAACAAGTTGCTAAAGGCCTCATTACATTTCAAGATTGGCTTTTAACTTGGAGTCCTCCTGCCTCAGTCTCTCCAGCCACTGGCATTAGAGGTGTGCACAACAGTGCCTGGCCTTAGTCACAGTTGTATAGGAGCCATAATAAGGAGACTCCAAATCCAAGGACTGGTAAACACATTTGGCATTCTTGATATTATGGCATTCATTATTACTTGGCCTTTTTTTATTGATGAGTTTTATACAAATCTGTGTAGTGTTTAAAAAAAATAAATGTTCAAAGCCTCAGAACTACTAAGCCACTTGTCTGGGTTTCAGGATCAACTCAGTCTGACACTTCCATTAGACCACATGGCTCCTTGAAAAGTTTTTATTCCTTTAGGTTTGAAAAATAGGATTTCTGTCCATTTAATGATCATCTCCAATGGGTGTTATATTCTCGAAATAATGTTTTTGAAGCCTCTAGGAAGGACTTGGAATAATTTTGAGAAATGTCTGAGGAATGATTTGAGGAATTAATGTACCAACAATGTATTTCTAATTTCTCTTCACAGGAGAAATTTGAAAATATGCACAATGCACCCACGGGCATGGTAATAAACATTGTGCTTATGGAAAGTACAGTAAAAAGAAGCCTGCACTGTGCCCAAAAGAAAGCACAGGAGAGCAGAGAGTAAATTTTAAACAAATTTAAAATGATCTACTAACTCTCCTTTACATGATATCATCAGAGAATATCTCTCAAAAGAAAATGAAGATCCATGCTACTTTATTTAATACAGAAGTATTCATAACACCTTAAACTATAAAGGGATTTTATGAGTGCAGGATATATTCACTGATAGAATACATTCTCAAAATTGATACAAGTTTGTTAATAATTATCTCCATTTATGAGTTATAGTGGAAAAATTACAAAGAATGAAAAACCATGTATGTAAGACACACCTGTGATTATTTGAACAAAAATGAACACTAACTGGGATTATATTATGTAGAAATGATGGATAAAATGATTTAAAAAAGCATAGAAAGGGATTATAAGAAAACATAATTATCCTAAATCTCTCTGATTTGGGAGATCCTGTGCCCCTGCTGGCTCTGGAAATTAATTGTCTCTGAGATTTAATGGTCTATTATTTGTAGGCCTGAGTGTTTGCTGGTCTGCTGGAATCAGGGATCCAATAGGCAGGACAGGTTGTAACTGAAAGACAGTGAGGCAGCTATGAGTCTTCCTAGAACCACATCTCAGGTGTCTTGACTAATGCCTGCCCAGCAGTTGATATCCTGGTGCCTGAGCATTCACCCATGCATAAGCATCTGTGGGTAACAACTCATGCCCTCTAATCTCAAGCAGGGAGAACCACTCACACCTTGGGCTTTCACACAAGCCTTACTTGGCCCTCATCTTTTATTTTCTCACTATGCTGCTCCGTGGAATACAATCACACCTAAAATTGATACTCAATGTGAAAATTATACTTACCCAGTGCAACCAGTAGCATATAGATTAAAACAATGACTTGCAAAATATGATAGTTAAAAAAGCAAGATAATGTGATTTAACTCCAGTTAATGGCTTGTTTAATTTTGATATTATTGTACCATATTTTTTTTTCACCAAGGAGAGATTGATTTTGCCATATCAGGCTATGATGGTGATTTTATTTTCTCCAATAGTAATTCTCAAAGTCAGGTTTACTATCTTCCTGTTTGGTACTATATGCTGCTGGTGGAAATGGCTCTAGAGTACTATTTTATTTTTACTTTTGTTTTTGGTACTAGGGATTAACCAGGGATGGTTAATCACTGAGCCATGGCCACAGATCTTTTTAATATTTTATTTAGAGACAGGGTCTCCCTAATTTGCTTACAGCCTTTCAAAGTTGCTGAGGGTGGCTTTGAACTTGTAGTTCTCCTGTTTCAGCCTCTTGAGCCACGTGGATTTCAGGAGTATGCTACTGCACACACCATTAATTTAATTTTTCTATAGGGGATGAGAGAGAGAGAGACAGAGATAGATAGATAGATAGATAGATAGATAGATAATACATACATATATAGAAATATTCCAGAATGACTATTCATCTCTGTTAACTTGAATATCTGGAATAAATTTTGGATTGTGAAATTTGGGCTCCAGGAGGCCTTAGATATACAGATGCCTGGACTACAGAAAAACCTATAGTTAATGAAAAGGGAAGAGTATGTGAACTGCACCTGGGCTCTATGTCTTTTGGGTTGGGGCAAAATAAAAAAAAAATAATGAAAGTGGTTGGGGTGTTGATAAAGAATTTCATAAATACCACAGTTTTAAATAAAAGAAGGAATAATGACATTTTTCTATTTTTATGTGAAGTATGATAGTGCAAGGTCATCTTAAATGTAGAGACAAGTTCTGAGAGAAGACAGAGATGCATTCAAGTGTTTGTGTCCTTTGGAGTGGTATTTGAAAAGAAATTGAGGAGATCATCATATTTTTCAGTTAAACCTGATATATTAGATCTATAAGGAGGCTGAATAATTTGTTGAATAATTTTTAATAGTCAAATTATGTATGATAAGATGTGAAAGGTGTTTTAGTTAATATCACTCATTTTATTTAACTTTCTTTTCCTTTAATCTTTTTCTTTCTTCAAGTACAGAGGATTGAACTCACGACCATTCTACCACTAAGCCACACTCTTAGGTGCTTTAATCTTTCTTTCTTTCTTTCTTTCTTTCTTTCTTTCTTTCTTTCTTTCTTTCTTTCTTTCTTTCTTTCTTCTCTCTCTCTCTCTCTCTCTCTCTCTCTCTCTCTCTCTCTCTCTTTCTTTCACAGAATGCCACTAAACTTCACAGTAAGGCCTAAAATTAAAATCAACCTGTGTCAGTTTCCTGAGTTTCTGGGATAACAAGCATGTGCTACCATGCACAGCAAAATTTTAGACTAGCATGTTCTTGATGAATGTTACAAAATTATTTGCTTAGAGGAAGATGTCATCAGTTTAATGTAATATTTGTACTTCTGATAAAATATAGATGCAAAGATCATGTGTGATGGCAAAGCAATTTAGACTACCTCATATGTATCCTCCAAGAGTTATATTATATCATTTTGAAGTAAAGGCAAACTGAGATGTGGTTGTTGAAATAGACAGTGAACAAAGCACTTTAAGAATATCTATGACAGGGCTGAGGTTCTGAAAAGAAATTGAGGAGATCATCCGTGGTAGAGTGCTTGCCTAGCATATGTGAGGCACTGTGTTCGATTCTCAAAACCACATATAAATTAATAAATAAATAAAGGTCCAACACAACTAAAAAAAAAAACCAGAATATCTATGACAAAGATATCAAAAGGATCACCAGTGTTTATATTGTGTATGAGGGGATGTAAAAATGAGAAACAGTATTACAATGGTCATAATCTGCCATGATGTGCCATTTTTATTCACAGAATTGGAAACAGCAAACATTAGGATTTCAAGGAATGACATTTTTAAAAATTGAGTCCTTTACACTAAGATTTGGTCCTTGAAGGTATGATTTTGATTTATATTAAAAGCCCTATTATTTATTTTAGCTGAATGTCTAGGGATTTCGACTGTGGATTTCTGTTATATCTACCCAATTTATAAATGCCAAAACTTGATTTAATTAATATTCATAATGTTAGAGAGCATCAGTGCCTCCTATCCCTCTTTCAGAATGATGGGTATAATATTTATGTAAAATTAAGATGAGATTATAGCTGAATGAAAGTCTATATAATAAATGAAATGTTAGTATTTTTTTCTGGTTTATATTTAGTAAGGCTTAATTTTTTTAACACTGGCATTTGAACACAAACACTTCCTATCACTAAGCTACATCCCCAGTATGTGTGTGGAAATATATATATATATATATATATATATATATATATATATATATATATATANTCTTTACATTAGCACATTTTACCAAAAATATATATATATATATATATATATATATATATATATATATATATATAAAATATTTTGTATGAGGGGTTGAACCCAGGGGCACTTATCCTCTGAGCCACATCCTCAGCCATCTTTATATTTTTATTTTGAGACAAGGTTTACCTCAGTTGCTAAGGCTGGCCTCAAACTTTAAATCCTCTTCTCTTAGCATTCCATGACACTGAAATTACAAGCATGTCTCCACAGATATTTAGTAACTTTTTTTTTTAACATTGAGGTTTATATGTTTAAGTTTGATGGGCCACCCAGATATAATTGTTGCTTGACCCTAAGAACAGAGTTCCCAGAAGGGCATAAAGACATTCTGGCTCTAATATCTGAAATCTCATTTTCATGGTACATATTAAATAATGAAAGTTCTTTTATTACCAAACTAGAAGTAAACACTTTTAATGTGGTGTTGTAGAAATAGCTACTTAGTGCAAAAGCACAGCTCACTTAAGATTTCTTTTGAAATTGCTAAAATAGTGTGATGAAGAGAGGATTTTTAAAGTTATTCTTTGTTCTTGGATAAAACTCAGAATATCTAGATGAGCAAGCATGTTTATACCTATGATCCCAGTAACTTGGGTGACTGTCGAAGGAGGATCAAATGTTTGAAGCCTGCCTCTGCAACTTAGTGAGGTTCTAAGTAACATAGTGAAACCCTTTCTCAAAATAAAATATACAAAAGGGGTGGGAAAGTAGGCCCTAATATTTATCACGTGTGACTAGGCCCCAACTTCCTTAATAAGATGCCTATAGCACAAGAATTAAAACCAAGAATCAACAAATGGGATGGATTAAAACTAAAAAGTTTTTTTCTCAGCAAAAGAAATAATCTGTGAGGTGAACAGGGAGCCTACATCCTAGCAGAAAATTTTTACCCCTCACACATCAGATAAAAACACTAATCTCTAGGGTATATAAAGAACTCAACAAGCTAAGCAACAAAAAAAAGAAAAGAAAAGAAAAAGAAAGAAAAAAAAAACACCCAAATAATCCAGTCAATACATGGGCCAAGGACCTGAACAGCCACTTCTCAGAAGAAAATATACAGTCAATCAAAAAATATATTAAAAAAATGCTCATCATCTCTAGCAATCAGATACATGTAAATCAAAACTACTCTAAGATAGCATCTCACTCCAGTAAGAATGTCAGCTATTATGAAAACAAACAACAACAAGTGTTGGCGAGGATGTGGGGAAAAAGGTACATTCATACATTGCTGGTGGGACTGCAAATTGGTATAGCCAATTTGGAAAGCAGTATGGAAATTCTTGGAAATCTGGGAATGGAACCACCATTTGACCCAGCTATTCCTCGGACTATAACCAAAGGACCTAAAAACAGCATACTACAGGGACACAGCCACATCAGTGTTTATAGCAGCACAATTCACAATAGCAAAACTGTGGAGCCAACCTAGATGTCCTTCAGTGGATGAATGGATAAAAAAATGTGGCATTTATACACAATGGAATATTACTCAGCACTAAAAAAGAACAAAATCATGGCAATTGCTGGCAAATGGATGGCGTTAGAGAAGATTATGCTAAGTGAAGTTAGCCAATCCCCAAAAAAACAAATGCCAAATGTTTTCTCTGATATAAGCAGGGATGACTCAAAGTGGGGTAGGGAGGGAGAGCACAGGAGGAAGATAAATTCTAGATAGGGAAGAGGGGTAGGAGGGAAAGGGACAGGGAAGAGGAATAGTAAGGATGGGGGAATGTGATGGTCATCATTATACAAAATTATTACAAAATTTAAGAAGATTTGAAGTTGGTGTCAAAACACCTTACATACAACAGAGATATGAAAAATTGTGGTATATATGTGTATTAAGAATTGTAATGCAAAAAAAGGAGTACATGTATAATGGCATAATTTGGCGTGAACATACTTTATACACAGAGTTAAGAAAACTTGTGCTGTAAATGGGTAATAATGAATGTAATACATTCCACTATTGTTGTGTATATAAAAAATAAAGAAAAGAAAAGAAAAGAAAAGGAAGGAAGGAAGGGAGGGAGGGAGGGAGGGAGGAAGGAAGGAAGGAAGGAAGGAAGGAAGGAAGGAAGGAGATTAAATTTTGAAATAAAATTAAAAAGGTGGGGTGGGGATGTAGTTCATTAGGAAGACCCTGGGTCCAATCACTGCTACAAAACAAAATTACCATTCAAAGTAATGTTTTCTACTGCTTATTTGCACTTTAATCCATTCAATTATTTTCTAAGTTCCTTTCTTTTAAAGTTCATCAATGTTCTCCACCTATTTCTTGCTTATACCAACTAAGGTATCCATTAGCCTCCTTTTAATTGTTCTGTAACTTTTATTTTTGTGTATGTGGTACTGGGGTTTAACCCAGCCTTCCTATTCTAAGTAAGTACTCTAGCAGAAATCTACAGCACCTGTCCTACTTTGGCTTTTAGATAGAAGGGATTTTGTTTACTGTTCTTTATTTCTTTCAAAAGTGTATGCTTTTCTGTGTACCGATTAGTCATTTGACCAAAGCTAACTCCAAACACTCTCTGGGAAATGCCCTTCTTACTTTAGCTTCCTTTTTTTCTCCAAGTTACTTTGAAAAAACATGCCTTCAAAGTAATGTTGTTTACCAGGCACTCTTAATGTATTCATGGTTGATTTCTGAACATATTATCTCATCGACTTCCTCACTGCAAAGTTCTGCTGAGATACCTTCTGATAATCTTATGGACACTCTCTTATAGTGACTAACTGTTTTCAAAATCAGTTGGTTGTATCTCAAGTCCCTTTATTTCTTTTGTAAAAATTGATTTTGAGACAGTGACTCACAAATTTTGCTGAGGGTCTTTCTAAATTGCTGGTGTTGGCCTCAAACATGTGATTCTACTGACCCACGATCCTGAGGCATTGGGATTGCAATTTTGTGCAACCATCAACAGCTTACAAGAGGAATTTCTCTAGATTCTTTCCACTGCTGCATTCCTGCACTATGCCCACATTCACTCATTCGTAGAAACAGATGGACTCTTAAGCAAATACATAGGGATATTTGATTATTGATTTCAGTCACCTTATGATCCTTGAAAAGAGTTCTAATGAGCATTAAAATATCCCTCAATTTCCCATAGAAATTTTCATATTGCAAGTCCATTCATTGACACTTTTTACAGTTCAAATTGCAATTGCCTTCCTGCCTCAGCATGAGATTGGCCCATAGAGCATTGCCCATTTTTTTGGTAGACACGGAAACATTATAGCAAATAGCATGAAGCTCAACACACCCAGCTGATTTGCTTTTTTGTTGTTCTGTAAGAGGAGTAGCAATCTAAAATCCTTTTAGAGTATAATGTTATCCATTCATTAATACAATTTAATTTTATCTGTGATGGAATTTTACTTCACTGAGGAATAGATTGTGGCGATAACAACATAATGGCACTTGTTTTCTAAAACAGCTACAACAATTTTTGTTTTTAGCCATTTAGATTTTTGTCTTCCCTAAGTCATACTCAGATTCTTGGTCCTGCAATGTGCTTTTCATGTCCTATAGTCTCTAAGCATTTACCCCTCTGAGGAATCTGGGTTGACATTGCTGTTGTAGAGTGCTTCCTTTAACATAAAGGATGGAAAAACATTTGTATTACTTAAATCACAGGGTCTTCCTGGGATGTCTTCTCTAGGCACTTTCTTCATAATGGTTGAAAATAATATCTCAGACTTACATCACCTATCAGGAACAAATTTAACTTCAGGAGTATAGAAAAAAAGTTTATATAATTCTGTTTTTCATTAGTTCTCAGTATGATGCTGAGTTACCATTTGACATCCAGAAACCTATGTTTTCTCATCTCTACAAAGGGGATAATTTTAGAGGACAAAGCTAGATAATATTTTTCATGGTGACTATTAATAGAAGTTATGTGCGTGGCTCTATAGCTGATAAAACACCTGGAAGACAGAGTATAGCTATTGATTGTTTAACCATTATCTGCCTTTCACATTAATTTTATTTACAAAGCTTGTAATAACATTTTCACCATAGTCACACATGTCATCGACATGGAATTCCAGATTCCAATTCTCTGGTAATTTAAGGTGATGCAACTAGTTATATGCTGCTCATTTTTTTCTGCTTACTCTATGTCTCCAATAAAGAAATTTTCTGTTACATGCCTTTATAACCATGTTCACCTGCTTTTAAAAAACTATGTAGAAACCTGATGTTCTCAAACTATCATTATGATTTGTAATAAAGGCTTAAATTTACTTCATTTAAAAAAATTAATATTTATTTTTTAGTTATAGGTGGACACAATATATTTATTTTATTTTTATATCATCCAAAGGATTGAACCCAGTGCCTCACCCATACAAGGCAAGTGCTCTTCCTCTGAGCCACAACCCCAGCCCTTAAATTTACTTCTGACTGATATTTTCGTTCTCATTACAAACTGAATTAAGATTTCCCTGGGTCATGAAGTGGGATCCCCACTACCACTGAGATACAAAAGAAAGTTTCTTTTTGTTAATACACACACACACACACACACACACACACACACACACACAAACTATACTATTTTGAATAAGTGTCACTAACCAAGTCTTAAAATAATAAGAAAAGCTGCATGAGTCATGTGGTCTAGTAAAGTTGTTAGTCGTTCCAATGAGACACAATTAAACACAATTCCCAGCTTATCTCCTTAATCATGGAACTTTGGTCATATGAGAAAAATATCAATGGCCTTGTCATTAGGTCTAAAGTCAAATTATAAATTAAGAAATTTGCCTTTAATGAATTTAAACAATAGAATCAAATCTGTGGATAGATCTGAAAACATGGGACCCTATATCCTTGGATTTATCTTCTTTTGCTTCTTGTCTGAAGCCTGGAATGGAAATGGACCTGTGGCCAACATTAGGTGGAAAAGACTGGTCTACTTCTGGATACTTTCTGGTTGGAGCTTCCTACTCTTACAAAAGGCAGTATCGTTAGTGTTTGTTGGACCTGAGGGGAAATATTGGTAAGATACTCTATCATTGATCTTGAGCATAAAAATTAGGGTTTGAAAGCTTCATCTTCCTGAGGTTAGTAGAATTAAAGCTGAAATTTGGAATGTGGGTGCTGTGAATTGAGGTATGCTGGAAAAGTGACATAGAGAGTCAGTTTTTCTGTTGGTCCAAAAATATCTATACCTCATTAGTTATACTATTGGCCAATTAATGATAATATTTTGGATATACTGTGCTTTGTCATTATAATCTCTTTCAACTATGTTTTTTACTTTTGAATCTAAATTCTAGAATATTTTAAATTATTCTCATGCTTCAAGTTGTATTTTCAATGGTGATTGCTGCCTTAGGTTTTCCCTTTACAGTTCAAAGCACAATCTGTTTCCTTAGAAGACCATAGGGCACAAAAGTTAAATGCAATTTTACAGTAATTGTCATTATATTATTACCATTCATGGATAATATACAGACATATATATTCCATAAATTGCAATAAACTTGCAATTGCAATGGTAAATGATAAATGGGAAACTTGCATATGCAATGGTAAATGCAAATGACCTCCTGCATGGGCTGGATCCCAATATTACAAGAAAAACCTGTCTTAAATTAGCTGCAGCCTGAGAATCTGCATTTTAACTCCCATCACCACAAATACAAAAAACTCCCATCACCAGCAAATACTTGTTTTTCTGATTTCATTCTTTCATTTCATTCTTTCCTGCCTTTCATATTATCTGTCACTCAGAAAACTCACCAGGCTCAGTCTGAGGGGGTGAAGACTTAACTCCTCTCAGAAGCACTTAGGTAAGTATTGTCAATCCTACACACAGCTAGTAAAGAGGGGCAGGCTTTCACAGTCCCACGAAGCTCTTGTCTCTGGAGCCTCCCACTCTTAGTATCCATCTCTAGATTCCCCCTCCTATGGTCAGGAGGCTTAGTTTGCTCTGTTTTCCAGGTGCTGAAAGACCTGTAGGGAATACACTTGGCACATCAAAAGAGAGCAAATTGTGAGAGCACTGTGACATCTGGAGATTAGGAAGCAAGTCTCTTTGAAACTAGCTGCACCCACCTGGCAGACCAAGGTGGTCTCTGGAGACTGCAGGACTGAATTCTCTTCTGGAGCAGGTCAGCCCTAAGTCCCTCTACTGGCCAAATGGAGCGTATGTCAGCAGTGGAAAGCTTAGGGATCCTGTCCTATCCGTGCAGTTTATCAGTTTATCTGAAGTAATATCTGAGCACTTATGTGCCAGCAGCCCAGAATCTTCTCCGATTGTGGTTATTTATGTCTAGGGTGAATCAGAATCACAATTTTATGTATTGTTTTTCTGAATGAGGGGAGCCGTTTTCTGCTGGGGCCTCAGTTCCTCCTTTCACCTGAGGTTGTTTTTCTTCATTCTTTTTTCCCTTTATTATTCAGCAGTGGGGAGGTGGTTACTGGGGATTGAACTAAGAGGTACTTTACCATTGAACTACATTCTCAGTTTTTTAAAGTTTTGTATTTTTAGAAAGTGTCTCATTAATTTGGTAAGGCAGTCCTTGAACTTGTACCTCACTCTCCTGAGTTGCCACCTTCCCTGAATAATCCTGAAGTTTCTAAATGTAAGGGATGCAAAACATCAAATCCAGAACACTCTCTTCCAGACTAAGTCTTTATACATTTGTCACCTAATTTTTAAAATTCCAGGTTCTTTTCCATAATGCCAATGAGAACCTCCTCTCTCCATAATATTATCAGTTAGTTGTTCCTCATGTTACATTTCAAATGGGAACAGTACTTTCACAAAAAACTGGATAGAAATTTTAAATAGTTTATTTTTTATCTAGGTGCAATAATGGCACATGCCTGCAATCCCAGAGACTCAGGAGGCTAAGGCAGGAAAATTGTAATTTCATGGTCAACCCAAAGTACTTATTTATGTACACGTTCAGCAATTTAGCAACTGTCTGAAATAAAAAATAAATAAATAAAGGATCACTGCGTATGTAACTCTGGCTTAACATTCTTCTGTGTAAATTCTCCACCACCACAGGAAATAATTAAAATAGAAGCTTTGTTTTCTACTTATTACCCATTCTCATAAGAGAAAAATCACTTGACTTTAAAGAATTATTAGTGCTTTTATCCTCCCTTTGTCTTTCTGAGGCCAGACACTTTGTGGGACTGTCTTTGGACTGAGAATTACCCCCTGTAGAGTGTATGTTGTGTTTTCATTCCTTACTCTGATATTTTCCTGGTCCTGTGTTTTAGAACTGTCTGACATTGGGATCCCACAGATGGCATATTTAAGGTCTCTTGGA
This sequence comes from Marmota marmota marmota, assembly GCF_001458135.2. Taxonomy (NCBI): domain Eukaryota; kingdom Metazoa; phylum Chordata; class Mammalia; order Rodentia; family Sciuridae; genus Marmota; species Marmota marmota. Next base: position 7,854,231 of record NW_026000136.1, read on the forward strand.
GTGTCTAGTGGATATTAGTACCTGGGTCTTATCCTGTTAGAGAGCAGTTTAAATTTAGGGAAATGGATTAGTGTCCTGTAGCTGGGTCGAATCTCCTGGTGTAGGCTTCTTCCAAAAGGCACTTCAATTATTTATCTTGCCTACTGTGAATACTGCTACAGTGAAGATGATGATGCACAATTTAGTTAATAAACTGACTCCAATTTATTTGAACATTTACTCAGCATTATTATTACTTTGTCATATGGTAGTTTTACAATTAGCTTTTAAAGAGCTTTCATGCTATTTCAAAGAATAGGTGTACTAAAGTTATATTCTAGCATAGTGTGAAAGTGCTTCTTTCTCCCAAACCTATATAATTGGAGTGCTAGTTATTCTTCACTTTTTGATAGTAAACATTCTAAAAGCTGTGCTTAGGCTGCCAGTCTTATATTTGATTGTGGCCATAAATTTCTGATGCAATTTTTTTAGAATTCAGGCTGCCAAGTAGTCACTAGAAGAAGGTTTTCTAAACTGTTTTAGAAATAAACAGGGAATGAACAGGGATCTGCACTTTATAACCCATAATCTTACCTTCTGATGGGAATTGTATCCCATTGAATTGCTTGCACACCAATGTGAAACCACTTTGTGACCTAGGGAGATTGATACATGCATAATTGCCATCTTTCAACTTCTGTACGTCCTTATTAACACTTCTTATATGGAGAAAAAGGTTATTGGTTAGACTTCATTCCAGTTTACTACATCAACCTTAATCATTTCTTTAGGAACCAAGAATTCAAATAGAACTAGAGTCTAAGGATCTGAGTATTTAGAACATCAAAATATGGTGAAGAAACACAAATCAACTGGTAGCATAAATTAATCACCTTCTAAAGAAAGGTGTCCAGCAAAATGGACACAGAATGAAAGGATATTCACATGTACGATTTTAACAACTACAACCAGATTTCATCACATAAAAATGGCACATGTTATATTATCACCAGGATCTTTGACAGTAGTTCGTTTTTGCAGCCAACATTTCTTGGGTGTTGGCATTTAAAAAATGGCTAATCTCTTGGGTATGTTTCAAGTAAAATTACACTTTTCATTTCCAATTTTCCAACTGATAAGCTTGAGTTACCTTTCAAATGATTATCAGCTATTTTGACTTTTTACATCTGGGTCATACTCATATTTGGGGTCCTGTGGTGTGCTTTCTTTCACCCTGTAACCTCCAAGCATTTGCCCCTATGATGAATCTGGGTTGACATAGTTGTTTCTGAAGATTTCCCTTAACATAAAAAAGTGAAAGCTGGGCACCCACTGTGGTGCATGCCTGCAATCCCTGCTCCTCCAGAGGCTGATACAGGAGGATAGCAAGTTCAAAACCAACCTCAGCAAAAGCAAGGCAGTAAGCAAGTCAGTGGGACCCTGATGCATAGTAGGGCTGGGGATGTGGCTCAGTGGTTGAGGGCCCCTGAGTTCAATCCCTCGTACAGGGGGGGAAAAAAGTGAAAACTTTTGTGCCTCTAAAGTCAAAAAATTCACCTTGGATATCTTGTCTTCATGATACTGTCCTCACAATGTGGTGGAAGAATATTTTCTCCTGATTGACATCACTTATACTAGAAGCCGACAGGACTTCAGGTAGCTAAGAAGCAATTTGGTACAGATATGTCCATAGGTCATTCTTATTTCTTTGCATGACATGGAGAAGCTTTTTGTTACCTAGAATCCTGTGTTCTCTCATTTCTAAGTTTTCAGATTACTCAGTGGCTTTAGGGAGACTATTGATACCAGTAGGTGCTGTGACCACACAGCTGACAAAACACCTTTACTTACTTTGTAGATACTGCTTAACAATTATCTGACACGCACATCAATTTTGTTCCAGAACCTTATAACCTTGTCTTCATGGGCACTTGTGTCATGCACTTACCCAAACACAACATATTGAATCACCTTTGTTCGAGCTCCAGATTCCATTTCTGTGATTATTCATGGTACTGTCAGTAAACATATGTCCCTCCTTCACTGTTTTTTTTTTACTCCAAACCCCTAAAAAAGAAGTTTTCCTCTGTGTGCCTCTTTAGCCCATGTATATCTGTTTTGAAAACATAAGACTTTGAGTGCACACCTGGAAGTGGGAGTTCGGTGGCCAAATTCGTCGTTTCTCTTCAGGAAGAAGACGTCAATGGACCTCTTTTTTTTTTTCTTTTAGTCAACCAAACTCGCAGAATGAAGGAGGTGAAGAGTGAGGGAGAGGGGAAGCCGGCAAAGGCACTGGGATGGGGACGTGGTGGCCGGTGGGTATGGCGGTGGTGAAGCAGGAGCGCCTCAGCTGTTTGGACTTCTCTGGCAGCAGCCCTTCTCTGCTGTCCAGGGAGCCTGGCCACCGCGGAACCGAGCCCAGAGGAGTTATCCGGGTTCCCTGCCCAAAAGAGAAGCCTTCAAGGAGAAGAAGCAAGTCTCTTTGGAATAAGAGAAGCCGAAGTCCTCACCACCCAACAGTCAAAGTGAAGCAGGCACGGCAGGATGGGCAGCACCAATCAGAACAGGAACACAGCAGAGCTGGGAACGGTGACCGAGACAGACACCAGGTGTCGCAACCCCTTGCCCGCAAGGAAGACGCAACACTCAGGAATCTTCTTTCAGTAGTTTATTTCAGGCCCTTGATAGTTCTTCTTCTCTCTCTCGGATGCCCCTCCCAGCCTTAATAAAGCATCTCAAGCCCCAATGCAAAGCAGCCACGTGGAGCTTTCTCATAGGGTGATGAAAAGTCATGCGCCAACTCTCCCAAATAAGGAGTTGTTTGTCACAGACCACAGCGGAGCCAGCGCCATCTTGTAATGGCGACCATAATTTGCATAAACGGCAGAAGCGGCTCACCACAGTTCCCCCTTTCTATTTTCTTAAAACAATACAGGCAAGAGTAGAGGTCCTATCCCATTGTGCAGAAGTGGCTGCATAGTATGGCTCAGTCTTAAGGAGGGCCCTTCCCCAGATCCGAGACCATATCAGCCGACGCCTTTTTTCGTGGGGCGGGGAGTGGACGCATCTGACCCGCATGCAATAGGACATGCTCTCCTTGAGGTCCACGTCAAGGATCACTCAAGTGCAGTGCTTTGCCTCGCATCCTGTATCGTGGCGATG
>NW_026000136.1:7861890-7866735 GCF_001458135.2 Marmota marmota marmota
CTACCTTCTGTAAAAATCTCTGTAAAGTACTATGTTTCACTTCCAGACCCTTAGAACGTAACAGGCCATCTAGGGCCAGAAGAAGTGGACTGGAAGGTGCGGCACCCATGACACAACAACAAAAGAAGCACAAAAAACAAAAGCAAAATGACACAACAAGAGAAACACAGAAAACAAAAGCGAAAGTAAAACGAAAGTACACAATGCAGCTGCTGCCCCGCTTTGGTCGCGGATCCCACTTACTTGGGACTATTTCCCACTTTGATCGCGGATCCCACTTACCTGGGACTACGGTGCACCCCCCTGACTGCTGAAAGTTCTGGTTCCCGGGTTTCGGCACCACTTGTCTCGACTTCTTGCCCGCAAGGAAGACGCAACACTCAGGAATCTTCTTTCAGTAGTTTATTTCAGGCCCTTGATAGTTCTTCTTCTCTCTCTCGGATGCCCCTCCCAGCCTTAATAAAGCATCTCAAGCCCCAATGCAAAGCAGCCACGTGGAGCTTTCTCATAGGGTGATGAAAAGTCATGCGCCAACTCTCCCAAATAAGGAGTTGTTTGTCACAGACCACAGCGGAGCCAGCGCCATCTTGTAATGGTGACCATAATTTGCATAAATGGCAGAAGCGGCTCACCACAACCAGGGTCATCAGGAGAAGTTCTGATGAGAAGGCTAGATCGGACAGCCCAAACCTGCAGGCTGAGGAAGAGCCAGGTTTTATATAGCCAGGCATCGGAAGAATGAAGTCAGTGGCAGTGCTAATGAGGCTCAGGAGGTGATTCCTCCACCTGGTGGCAATAAAGACAAAGAGGTGCCTGCTAAGGAAAAAACAAGCTTGGAACTTTCTGGTGCACTTCTTGGACACCAACACCTTCAGGGGTGTAGTCATTAAATACAGTAAGTCCCCAGAAGCTCATATTCCTCCCCCCCACCAAAAAAAGAAAAAAAAAAACAACGATGGCATCTCCACATCCTTAAAAATGATGAGGGTATTTCCAGTCATGTACATGGACTAAACGCTTACCTTTTGGGTCAACACTGCAGCATTCCAGACATTCCAATTGATCATCCCTCTTGTTCAAAGCAGCATGCAGTCTTACAATATCAGCTTGTGGAATACACCCATGCTGATCCCACAATTGTCTGAAGGGTGAAGCCCTACATCATTGACCTTGGCTCAGGCAATGGAACCTTCTTGAACAAGCGCATTGAGCCACAGGTACTATGAACTGAAAGAAAAAGATGTGCTTAAATTTGGATTCAGCAGCAGAGAGAATGTCTTGCTTCTTGAGTCATCAGATACCTCTGAACTAGACAGAAAGGAAGAGGAAGATGACACATGAGGAGGAGGAAGAAGTAGTGTCTGACAGCTAGCAAACTTAAGAACGCAAACCATTGACATTCTTCCTCCTTGGAAGACTTCAGGATTGCCTCAAAGAGCACTGTGGTGATCTCTGTAATGCCTCTTATTGCCTTAATTCTTTCCTGTGTTGCTGACCAGCTTTATTTTACAGTTTATGAACCCTGACTCACCGCATCATTTTAGAATTTATTTTCAACGGGGAATAGTATTCACATGGGCTTTCCCTCCCTCCTCATTCTTTGAAAATCTGCTTAATATTCAATCCATTGTGAAGAACCTGATTTGCACTCTGTAGTGTTTGAAAAAACAAAGAAACTCTAATATTGACTCTCTTAAACTTAGTGTATGTAAACAGCTTACAATATGTATTGTCTAAATGCATTTAAATCTTTTATTCAAAAAAAAGCTAAAGCAAAAAGACTGGTATGTGACCATATCACGCAAGACTGTCAAGGCCAACAAAGACAACACTAATCAGCATATCCTACATTGGATTGCAGTGCTCTCCAAATTATTTGAAGAATGCATACAGACAACTTGCCTGATTTTTAAAATGAGCATAAAGGCCCTTTAACCTTTGCAGGTTTCCCCATTATGCATATAGAAAATGCTAGTGTGTTTTGTTCACTTCATATGTAACAGGTGCCCTTACGTTGTGCTGTATCCTGTGCTTTTTCTGTGGGACCATTCCATTTAGGAACAAAGCACCATGATTCCAATCTTGTGTGTATTTACTAACCCTTCCCCTGAGGTTTGTGTATGTTGGATATTGTGGTGTTTTAGATCACTGAGTGTACAGAAGAGAGAATTCAAACAAAATATTGCTGTTCTTCAGTTTTGTTTGTGGAATTTGAAATTACTCCAATTTAAAATAAATTACTGGACTATGGAAATAAAAAAAAAAACACTGACTTAGGTTTTGAAATTTTTTCCTGTGGCACATCAGCCCCATGTTTGTGGGACTTGTGTTTGTTTTCAGAAGAGTCTCACCAATTACAACAGTATGTTTTAGTAGCATTTTGGCCTTAGTTGCTTTCTTAACTGCTGCCTAGGAAACTCTTATTTGAAGGTGAATCATGGCTTGTTCTCTTTATAGTTTTTATTTATTTAAGCTTTGTGGACCAGAGTTTTTGTTTGGGGGCAAACCCCTAAACAGAATCTTTAGCTTTGGTTGTCACCAAAACAGCCTCCAAAACTTTGACCTGGTTGAGATCTTGTCATAGAAGTTGATTTTGCACTTGGCTTTTTGTGGGGTGGAAAAGGAGGGGGATTTACCACATGACCTCATTAGTAACTGTTTAACTTAAACAGGTGCCATAAAGCATCTTTTTAAGTTCATGACTGCACAGGAAGATCATGGCTACTACCAATGGATGCTGATTTAATATCATGAGAGGCTGAAATGCATTGTGGATCTGTTAAGAGAAAATTACTTTCTTTAAGAACATGTATATAAAATTTTTTGATCATCCTGTCCTAAAGTTTTGCATCTTTATTCAAATGTTATCTCCTTTTTTCCTTTGAGTAACACTGTTAATGTGGTAGGATTCTTACTTTATTCTAACATATATCTAACATGTATATCTAAAAGAGATTGTGTAGAATGTTTCTACACATTTCATCCTTTAAAAATTGTTCAAAGGTTGTATTTACATCCAAGGCTGGAAATCAAGGGGGACTGTCCAGTTTCCAGATTTTCTACCAGAGGACTATGTAAAGTAGGAAAAAAGTCTCCTTAATTTGTATGTGTATACACATATGCACAAATTGTGTTAAAGAGCTGTGTACTGACTTTCATAAGACAATGTTTTGTGACGTAAATGTAATACCACATGATGTGCAAAGGCCTCCTGGCATCTGAAGAGGTTTCTGTTTATGTATTTTTGGGATTAAAAAAAAAACCCTAGTAAACATAAAAAAAAAGAAAGAAAGAAAGAAAAGAAAACATAAGACTTGGTGATCCTTTCCCTCCTTCTAGAGCAACCTGTTTTATAATTGATAAACTCTAATGAAATTGACCACATTTTAAATTTCAGTCTATCCTTTGATTTGTAAAGGGTGTATTTGCCCTTGATGTAAACTAAACTAGGATTTTCTGTATCCTGGAATGAGAGTCCAAAGATCATTTAGATATATGAAAAGATTCTGTTTGTATTAAAATATATAATATATAGTACTATATTCTATGTACATATATCACAATTCCTGCTGAATAATTGTCCTTTCCAAGTCAGAAGAGAATAAGAAATGTTGCATCAGTGTTTTACTCTGGTGGGGATGTTTTGGCTTTAGAATGGGTTACAGTTCATCCTGCTTCCAGCTCCTTATTAGGTGTGGGACTTGGATCATGGGAGGAAATAGATATTATAGCCTGACCTAAATTATCTCTAAGGCAAAATTGCCAAATAAGGTGTTTGCATTTCATGTATTTAAACAATAGAGACAGGGCTGTGGAGACCCTGGACAATCTTCTTCAGCATCCATCTCAGCATCTATTTGGCAGGAGTGTGCAGGCAGCTCAGGATCTTCCCAGATTATGTGATGATTGACAACTACATTATATGTAATCAACATATTTTTCAGTTGTTAAATTTACAAAAGCTATTTTAATTTCATTTGCTTTTTAAAAACTCTACTATTTGGGCTGGCATTGTGGCTCAGTGGTAGAGTACTTGCCTAGCATTCATGAGGCACTGTATTTGATTCTCAGTGCCGCAGTCTGGCTGGGCACAAATAACCAGGAGGTCACGAGCCACTTGTAGGTTCAAACAAGAACTACTTTATTGCCCAAACCCAACGGGAACTCCACCTGAACTCAACTGAAACTCCGCGAGAACCAACGGAAACTCAAGGGGAACTCTGCGAGAACTCAACAGTAGCAGGCACCAAGGTAGAAGGAGCCGCCTTATTGACAGACAGCAGAGGTTTATATACATAACTGAATACACAGCTTGTTTCAATTTAGCATCATCTAGTTACAGCAATCAGTCATTATCTTAATAATTATACACAGCTTAACTTAATTATCATCATCTTGATGGCTCGCTGGCGTTACTTCTCAACCACTCCTTCTGGTAAAATGCCAAGCGCCATATTGACTTGGTTGTGGCTCTCAACATCTCAGCACCACATAAAATTAAAATAAAGGTATTGTGTTCACTTACAATTAAACAAAAAAGAAAAGGAAAGGAAAAAAAAGAAAGCTCCAACATTTGTGATTCTATAGCATGTACATTCTCAATACATTTAATTATGCTTTTAATTTCTTTTTTTTCCTTCTACTCTTATTTTTTTAATTTACCTTTTCTAAACTATTGAGACTAATGTTAAGCTAAAAAATTTGTAGTTCTCTTTTTAGTTTACTGATTTAGGCCCTTTGTTTTCTTTTTAATCTTAGCATTAATGAATTCTAGTTTTTACAAGTTTGTAGAGGATTGCTTTCTCTCTGTCTCTCTCTCTCTCTCTCTCTCTCTCTCTCTCTCTC
>NW_026000136.1:7869358-7946400 GCF_001458135.2 Marmota marmota marmota
TATATATATATATATATATATATATATATATATATATATATATATATATATATAGTATACATTTTTTTGACATATATACAACTATCTGAAACCAGCACCACAAACAACAATATTAACATATCTGTTATTATTGTGTTCCTAGTGCTATTTTTGGAATTCCTCACAACTTTTTGAGTAAAATAAAGACATAGTAAACATTCAAGTTATATTAATTATTAATCCTGAATTACCCTCAACAACTCCTTTATGCCCTTTTCCTTTTACTATCCCCTCTATTTTCCCAAGTGGTAGGTAACTACAATTTTTCTTTTTCAACTAGTCCATTTAAAGTCATATTAGATTATTATTTTAAAACTTTATTAAAATGTGTCTGTTATATATAACTAAAATTAAACAATAAAAATTTGAGTTATTTTTATAATTAAACAAGCAAACTTTTGACTTTGTCTTTACTAATTAATACAAAAAGGATGAGAGAACAGGGCAGGTGTGGGGTTTGGCTCCAACCCTCACTCCATCCCAGCCTGGTTCTCTGTGATAAAAGGGGATGTGAAGTAAATCCAGAGATGAAGAAGGAGACAGCTGGTGCACAAACTGAGGCTGGGGGTTGCTAGGAGAGTCTAACAGACTGCAAGTAGGAGGAGGGAGAGAAGGAGCAGTGAAGTGGGATGGGGCAATTATGTAATAGTTGGAGGATCAGATGGAGCAGGCCAGAAGATGTAGCAATGGCAGAGCAAAGGTGGAGTGTCAGCATCCTGACAGGGGGAAATAAGAAGGCTAGGGTATAAATAGAGTGTGGCATCTCTGGTGCAGTTCCCAGAACTAAAAGTATATGAAGTATTCACACCCAAGTTTTTCCCATTCTCACTTCCTAAGTGGTCTCGTATCCTAAGCCCATTGGAAAGGTTCTCCTATTGTCACCCCAATTTCTGTCTTCTCCAAATTAGAATTCAGTTTATTGTCTTTGTCCTCTTCTTCCTTATCTTCTGCATCCCATTCATTCTCCTCATCATCCCTCAGTGGGTTCTTTTTCCTCCTGATCTTTTTTTCTCATTATTCTCTATCACTTCTTTATTTTGGTCTTTACAGGTTGTCTTATCCTCCACTTTCTTTTTCTTATCCTTCAGGTACATGGCATTAAAGTTGACCTTTGCCTCATGCTCTTCTCTGACATAGTACTGTGACAGGGTTGGAACTTGTGTGTAGATTTGGTTTCAGGCTCCGTACTGAAGGGCCCTGAACTGCAGAGTTTGTGACAGCTACAAACTTGCACAGTGGCAAAGGCAGCAATTGTGGAGACTAGAGCATTCTCATAGAATCTTCTGTTGCACTTCTTTTTTTGTCTAGTGTAGAATTAAATGTACATAGTGTATGCCTCTATAGATAGCACCACACTGTATTCCATAGAAGCTCTACAATTTTACCTTGCAACAAGCAGATTTGGAATTCCAATCACAAAACATCTCTGTGATTGTTGGTCTGCGTTTTTATTTTGTCCTTTACCCCCTTCCTTCCTGTGAGTATAAAACAGTTTCTACTAACTTGATCATTGGGGAATCTGCCACTTTGTGTGCTAGGGGGCTTAGCCTGTGTTATGAGTAGCTGTTGGTGCACCATAATCTTCTAGATGGTAGGGGGGCTATTATTCTATTGTCAACATACTTAAAACTTTCATAACTATAAAAGAATAAATTCCTATTATTTTAAGCAATTGCATTTATGATGATTTCTTTTTTAAATATCTATTTTTTTAGTTATAGATGGACACAATGCCTTTTTTTTAAATTTTTATGTGGGGCTGAGAATTGAACCCAGGGCTTCACATATGCTAGGCAAATGCTACACTTTACCTCTGGACTATAACCACAGACCTTAAGATGATTTCTTTCAGCAGCAAAAGGAAAAGTTTGACTTTATTTTCCCCCTGAAATTTACCTTAACCATGTGGCCAAATGCTAATGTGGTAGATGTCACACACGGCAAGAAAATCATAAAACAACAGTACTGTTGGCTGAATATACTAAGCCATTTTGTTAATAGTGGAAAAACCAGCCTCTACCTCAGAGCAAAGCCTGTCCAAGGAAGGGGCATGTCCTTTGTCCTTGGAAAGACCCACAGAGCACTCCTAGGCACATTCCCACCCTGCTAAGTTGTTTATCTACAAATAACAGGAGAGATCTGCTGCACCAGGTGTCCCTGACTCAGTCAGGCTAGGTGGGGACCCATAGCAGCCACCAATCAACATGAGACAGGGAAATACCTGGGATGCCAGATGACCCTCCCAGTAGTTTATGGTGGTCGATAATATGTTGGGAAACCATGTAGTTCAGCATGAACACCCCTCTTGGCTTAAACCAATCAGTTCAAATGAATCCCCCTCCTGTAGTAACCAATCATCCCTACCCAACTTGTTCCCACCAGTGAATGTGCTAATCATGTTTTAGAGTTGTTGTTTGATTTTCCCACGATGTGTGATGATTTGCTAAGAGATGCTATGATGTATGTGGGGGTCCCTGCCTTCCCCAAAGAGTGTATAAAACTGTTGCAAACCCTGGGCTCGGGGCTTCTCAGCATCACCAGTTGCTGTGTGCACATGGAGGATGGAGCTAGCTCTCAATATACATCTCTTTGCTGCTTACATCAATCTTGGTCTCTGGTGGTCTTTTGGGGGTCCCGAATTTGAGCATAACAACAGCTCTCAGGTCTCACACCAATTAGTATTCATCAGTGTGAAGTTCTGTTTTTGTTTTTGTTTTAATCAGGCAGAACTAGATTATTGTAGGAAATTTGGTAAATCCAACTCAATCCATGTTTTAAGAGCTTGGCTGCAAATATCTGGATCCATATCAATATCTATCTATCTATCTATCTATCTATCTATCTATCTATCTCTCCATGAATTGTTTTCTGGAATACTTAATCACTGAGCCAAATCACAGGCATTTTCATTCTTTACTTTTTAAGATGGGTTCCCCAGATTTGCTTAGAACCTCACTAAATGTTTTTGCTTCTCCTGATTCACCTTCCCAAGTTCCTGGGATTACAGGCTAGTCCATACATTTTTAGGGCCCTGCTTTTTTGAAAAGCTCCAGGTTAAGAAGCACATTCCTGATAATTGGAAACTCCAGGAGGCCATTTTACCCTGCTCAGCTCTGTGGAAAAAGTTAGGGCTATCTCCAGAAGTGTCTGCTGGCAGACAAAAGCTCTGAGGTTCAGAACACAGAAGATGGGGGTGGAGTTTCACTGGATGCCTTGCATCTACTCTACGTTGTCCTCTGGTTAGAGCCAGGGCCTGGGGGTTTAATCTGGGTTCTGAGGCCAGAAAGATGATTCTATTTATCTTTACATGGGTATCACTAGTTCTGTTTGTGGTGCAGTTGTTTTATATCCTGGGTAGTCTTGGTACTTTAGGGTTTAAAATCAAAATATAGGACCCTGTACTTTCTCAGATAATTTTGCATAGCTGCTGCTTTTGTCCAGAGCTGAAGAGTTGCATTTTTTTCTCTAATCTAGCTATCTCATTTTGATCCACAGATTTTTTTTCCTTTGCTGAATTTAGTTTTTTAATCCTGCCATTTCCACCTTGTGCATTAAGATTGATGCCATATGGTTATAAGAAAAACTTTTCTGGCCAAGTGCTGAGGGTCCTGTGACCAATTTGGGTGTCTTGTCAAATCTTAAAATGAAAGACTATCAAAACTATCCCTGTCCCCAAGTCTTAATTTAGTATTTCCACCACTTATTGCCATGTCCTTTTGTTACGGAATCCTTGCTTCCACAATGTTGAAGTATAACACCAGAGAAGCATGCTGAGGCAAGTTTAGAGTTGAAAGCAGAAGCTTTATTAAGGACAGCAGAAAAGACTTCTCCTGGAGGAAGAAGGGGACCCAAGAGGTGAAATCCATGGAAGGGAGATGTCTTCCCCTTTTTATAGCTAAGGTCTTCATTCAGCTTTCCTGCATTCATGTCATATTCCTGTCCTTAGTTATCTTTCAATGATGGAATGTAGGTGGGAAGGCCCAAAGAGTGGGGCACAAGTAGGCCAAAGGAGTAATCTGGACATGAAGGACTTTTGGATTAGCATCTCCATTTTGCTGAGAGCTGTTTCATGAACATTTCTTTGGGATGGGCTCTGGGCCTTAACATTCCAAGTGCTGTTTTGCTTTCCTGGACTCCATTCTCAACATGGCCTTCATTTTCGATTTTGCTTGATATTAACCCCGATTTACCTAACTACACTAACTACTTAACTTTAAATCTGGCTTCAGTGTCATGATATTACTGCATTCAGTTCCCTTTTTCTCAAAGTATACCAATGGTGGTCCAACCCTTGTCATAAAAGGAGAGACGGCAAGCATCTTTTGAGGCAAAAGCAGCCTTTGAGCTGTTAGAAAGGTCCACCATTCCTTACAAGAACAGTTCCTCCAGGACAACCTGAGACAAACCCACCCCATCTGCTAATTCTCCAGTGGTCAGCATTCAATAAGCCCTTCAGCCAACTTGCATACTCAGCATGGAATCAGGGTTTGTCAGAGCACCAGACCTCTTACTCTAGCAGAAGCAGGTTCACTCCAAGATACCTTTATTATCATTTTTTTTTTTCCTTACAAAAACTGGTCTTAGTCCTTAATGCTAATCCAATAGTAAAAACAAAATTTTGAGAAAAAGAAATTAGTGGTTTTATTGCTTTGCTACCCATGGATAACAGGAGATTTTTGTCCCAGAGAGAGTGTTTCTGACTGCCAGGGGAACAGTGGGCCACTAAAGAGGTAATTCAATGGCTACACTCCAGATGGTCTCAGCAGGGGTCATAATTCACTTGTGGCCTGAGCTTTTAGCTCTTATAGAACTTTTAATTCTTAGTTGTTCTGTTGCCAGCCCTGAAATTAGGATATTCATTTCTACAGTTCAGGTCTGAAGGATAAATAACTTGGCTTGTTATGCTCAAATTCGGGACCCCCAGAAGACCACCAGAGACCAAGATCGATGTAAACAGCAAAGAAGTGTTTATTGCGAGCTAGCTCAGTCCTCTGCACGCACACACAGCAACTGGTGACACTGAGAGGCCCCGAGCCCAGGGTTTGCCCCGAGCCCAGGGTTTGCAGCAGTTTTATACATTCTTTGGAGAAGGCAGGGACCCCCACATGCATCATAGCATCTCTTAGCAAATCATCACACACTGTGGGAAAATCAAATAACAACTCTAAAACATGATTAGCACATTCACTGGTGGGAACAAGTTGGGTAGGGATGATTGGTTACTACAAGAGAGGGATTCCTTTGAACTGATTGGTTTAAGCCAAGAGGGGTGTTCATGCTGAACTATATGGTTTCCCAACACCATAAACTCCTGGCATCCCAGGTATTTCCCTGTCTCATGTTGATTGGTGGCTGCTATGGGTCCCCACCTAGCCTGACTGAGTCAGGGACACCTGGTGCAGCAGATCTCTCCTGTTATTTGTAGATAAACAACTTAGCAGGGTGGGAATGTGCCTAGGAGTGCTCTGTGGGTCTTTCCAAGGACAAAGGTCATGTCCCTTCCTTGGACAGGCTTTGCTCTGAGGTAGAGGCTGGTTTTTCATGTGTCTAATAGAAGAAAAAGTAGGACCTAATCTTCATCATGTGGGATTAGGCCCCAACTTCCTTAATAAGACTCCTATAATGCAAGAATTAAAACCAAGAATCAATACATGAGATGAATTTAAACTGAAAAGGTTTTTTTCTCAGCAAAAGAATCAATATGTGAGCTGAACAGAGAACCTACATCCTGGGAGCAAATTTTTACCCCTCACACATCAGATAGAGCACTATCTCTAGGGTATATAAAGAACTCAAAAAGCTAAGCACCAAAAAAAAAAAAAAAAAAAAAAAAACCCAACAACAACAACAACAAAACCCAAAACAACAAATAACCCATCAATAAATCAATAAATCAATAAATGGGCCAGGGACCTGAACAGACACTTCTCAAGAAGAGTATATACAATCAATCAACAAATATATTTTTAAAAGTTCATCATCTCTAGCAATTATAGAATTACAAATCAAAACTACTCTAATATATCATCTCACTCCAGTCAGAATGGCAGCTGTTATGAAGACAAACAACAATAAGTGTTGGCGAGGATGTGGGGAAAAGGGTACACTCATACATTACTGATGGGACTGCAAATAGGTGTACTCATTATGGAAAGCAGTATGGAGATTCCTTGGAATCTGGAAATGGAACCACCATTTGACCCAGCTATCCGTCTCCTTGGTCTATACCCAAAGGACTTAAAATCAGCCTACTACAGAGACATAGCCACATCAATGTTTATAGCAGCACAATTCACAACAGCTACACTGTGGAGCCAACCTAGAAGCCCTTCAGTAGATGAATCGATAAAAAAATGTAACATATATACACGGTGAAATTTTACTCAGCTATAAAAGAGAATAAAATTATGGTATTTGCAGGTAAATGGATGGCATTGGAGAAGATAATGCTAAGTGAAGTTCGCCAATCCCCCCCCAAAAAAGAAAAAAAAACACACAAAAAAATGCAGAATGTTTTCTCTGATGTAAGAAGGCTGATTCATAGTGGAGTAGGGAGGGGAGCATGGAAGGAATAGAGGAACTCTAGATAAAGCAGAAGGGTGGGAGGGAAATGGAGGAGGCAGGGGGTTTTCAAGGATGGTGGAATGTGATGGACATCATTATCCAAAGTACATGTATGAAGACATGAATTGATGTCAACATACTTTATATACAACCAGAGATATGAAAAATTGGTGTATATGTATAATAAGAATTGTAATGCACTTCACTGTCATTTTTTTAAATTAAAAAATAAAAATAAAATAATACACAGTGACAGAGAATCAAGGGTTATGATCAAAGTAAGTAGTAGACCCGTGTTTTATACATAAGGAGGAACAAATAGAACACTATGAATGTGGGAGTGGGGGGGGCAATGAAGGGTAAAAATTCAGATGGAGATGAGCAGAGTGGCATATCCCGGTAATACCAAGTGGGGTATTAAATACTCAAAGTGGGGGCAAGAATGTCAAAATTTCAAGGTCAGCCTGTGGAAATGAGTGAAACCTGTAAAGAAAAAAAAATAAATAGAAAGACCTGTGGAAGTAGCTTAGTGGTGAAATGTGCCTGGGTTCAATCCTCAGTCCTTCGGTGACACTGGAAGAGGGACATTTCAACATCAAGAAAAATGGATATAGGCTGGACCTCACAGAATTTTTTCCTGAGCTACTTATGATTTACTCATTTCTTATATATGAACCATGTAGGGTTATATCTTTACAGTGAAAGTGCTCCTGAAATTTTGGAATATGTTAATATTTTTGATTATTGACAAGGGTGTCAAAAACTTTTAGAAACTGTCTTGACATTTGTACAATCATGGAGTATATCTGAGAATATATTCATTCTACTGTGTCAATTTCCTTGTGAATTGTGAGTACAACAAACTATTTACATTATTTGTTTTTTTCTGTTGTGCCCTTTATAAATTCTTGGTGCCGTATAATTATAGTTTTCACCAGTATTTTAAATGTTTATTTTAACATTTAAGTTTTTTAAATTTATTGCTTGAAAATCAGTGTGGATTGGTTGATATGCTCTGAAGAAGCAAAGTTAATTCTTTCAATAAAACAAAGGTATGTATAAGTAATGACAATCTAAACATCCATGGAATCCTCGTTTATATAAATATATGGCTTATTGGGAGTGCTGTTGTGTCTCACTGATCTCATCTCCCATTTGTACACAGAAATGATGAGTCTTGTGATTCTTGTTACTACTCATAATATCACCATGTATTTAGTTGTGCTTCTTTTTACTTTTTAGTAACTCATTCTTACCATTCTTTTCTCATGGGGATTATGGTAAATACTCTCTCTCTCTCTCTCTCTCTCTCTCTCTCTCTCTCTCTCTCTCTCTTTCTCTATTTTTGTAATGATTTCTTTGCCTCAATCTGTTGAACATCTGCTGCTGTGTTGCTGTCAGGGGCTTTACTATATCCAATCATTACACTGCTTATGGAAATGAATTCTTTCAAGTTTGTCTTCTGTTGATGTAGAGTGTCATTTTTGTCCCCCAATATTAATATTTTATGAATACTTTACACATTGTTACAAAATAGTGGGTTGTATAAAATGGATTAATATTAGTAACTGTCAGAAAAATGTATCAGCCATCCTACCATTCATGTATGTCTCTTTATTCCTTATTAACATTTATCCTTACTTACACTCATGTTATTGTATGTTACTTTTTATTGATAATTCACAGCATTTAGCATTTTCCTATTGAAAGACCTAAGCAATCTCATTCTACTTGGGACCTCATTTTGCTCTGAAATTTAACCCCTGACCTACTGCCGTCCTAAAGTCAGGAAAATACCACAGAAAAGCTCTGTAGAAACAGTTCTCAGAAAAGCTGCAGATGGTGATCGCCTAAGATAGGCCAAGATATTGAAATATCTGAAATTCCAGATGGCCCCCACTAGGTGTGGTGACCAATATCTAAACTAGAAGCCCTGCAGCTTGGCACATACCCCCTTGCGACATCTTCATGGTTTAGACCAATCAATTTTAAGTGTGTCAACCCCTTGAACTAACCAATAATTCTTTCCAGATTCTTTCCCGCCACTTGATATGCTAATCATGTTTTAGAGTTGTTATTTGATTTTTCCGCTGTGTGTGATGATTTGCTAAGAGATGCTACGATGTATGTGGGGGTCCTTGCCTTCTCCAAAGAATGTATAAAACTGCTGCAAACTCTGGGCTCAGGGCCTCTCAGTGTCACCAGTTGCTGTGTGCATGCAGAGGACCAAGCTAGCTCGCAATAAACACTTCTTTGCTGCTTACATCGATCTTGGTCTCTGGTAGTCTTTTGTGGGTCCCGAATTCGAGCATAACACCTATGTGATCTTACAACTCTTCAAAAAAGTTTTCTATTTTTCTACACTTAGTTAATTTATGTTTATTAATTTTTCCTCTTTTAAATTTTTTACTGACAATTAATTTCTATTGATATTATTTTCATACTCATATTTATGCTCAGGTATCATTATATTTTTTCACTCCCTTCTACTTTTTACAGATTTTTCTAAATTTTAATGGAGTAGGATTTGTCAATCTATTCTTTGGGCTTGCTTTATTTCTGACATATAAAAGATTTTATGGGACAGGAGGGGATGTTGGGCTTCCAGAGTTAAGTCCTTAATATTATATGCCTCATTTACAGAGACTAATTTGTTTGAACTATATTTCATCAGAGTCTGGTTTCAAAGCTTGTGATTATGTTTATTCTTCTGCAGCCAGATTATCTTTTTGATATAGGGATCAAGCAGACTCCTTCCCTGTGTGAGATAATTTTTTTCCCTCTTATAACTCCTTTAAAAATATTTCTGCTGTATAACTCCCATTTCTATATGTGTTTAATAATTGTTTTCCTCTTGTGGAATCTTTTATTTTTCTTTGGTGGAAATAAATTTAATGAGAGAAAAAGTTGTAGAAGCCTTGGCCATGGACCCACCAGCCACAATGGGCTCCTTCCTATCCAGTATAGACAGGCCTAGCTTATGCAATTCTGGTTGAGGCTAGAGTTACCTTGCTTACACACTGCATCCATATCTAAGGTGACATACGCACAATTGTGATTCTATGTCTAGAATGAAAATAGAAGAGTAGCCTACTAAAGAAAGGGGAAGGAAAACTTTGTTAGCTCTTGAAAGCCAAGTGAAGATTTGCCAAAATCCAAAGCCCCCTTGTAAGCAAGAAACTGGCTGACAAGAGCTGCATCTAAGAATATATCTTATTCTGATATCATTGAGCCAGAGTTTGCATGGCATCTTCTATTACTCTCTCCCTATGTGAGGCCTGGAACTCTGTCCAGTCATGAAATCTGGGCAGTAATTGCTCAATCACGCCTGTAGTCAGAAATGAGGTACTGTCCTTCTGCAATCTCAAAGCATATTGTCTGGCTTGCCCTTAGAACTCTAAAGTCTCCTCTGCTTGTGAGGCCTAGTTTTCTCTACTTGGGCCTCTGTCACCCTGTGAAGTGCAGGTCATGGGAGTACTCTAGAAAGCATGCTGGAATACCAAGAATGCCAGGAAATGAAGAATATACTGGACTGGGTTTCCTGAGATTGTGAGAACTCTTGTAGGAAAATGAGAGAATCAGCTGTGGAGACTGTATCTTGCCTAAAATTAGCTCCAGATTCAGCTAATCTGACCACATGTACTTTGAAACCTCTGGAACATGAGTGTTATAGTTTGAATGTGAAGTGTACCCCAAAACTCATGTATTAAACAATGCAAGATGGTTTAGAGGAAAAATGATTTGGTTATGAAAGCCCTAACCAATTCAGTAGAGTGGGAACTGAATGCATGTAGTGTGTGGCTAGAGGAGGTGGGTTATTGGGGTGTGCCTTTGGGGTACATATTTTGCATGTGACAAGTGTGTTTCTCTTCTTTCTGATCATCATGTGAGCCACTTTTCTCCATCATGCTCTTTCACCATGATGCTGTATCTCACCTTAAGTCCCAAGGAATGGAGCCTGCTGTGTATGGATTAAAACCTCTAAAAGTGTAAGTCCCCAATAAAATTTACTTTTCTACAGTTGTTGTGGTCAGGTATTTTAGTCACAGCAGCAAAGAAGCTGACTAAAACAACAAATATTACTGAAATTTATGTCTTCAGAGTTTGTGTAGAGTATGTAAAAACTCAGCTTGGTAGAAGCCAACTTAATATATATGGTTTCTCTCTAGGAGTTACTTTGTTGACAGAATAGATCAGTTTTTCCTATCTCCCCTAGGTTCATTCATTTCCTCTAACTTTTTCACAATGTGAAAAGCATGATATCTAACCTTAAGACCCTGTTCCCTCAATCTAGCTACTCACAACAACAATAACTTCACTTTTGAGTTTGCTCTATAGATCCCCAAATTTCTGTTTTCCTTTCCATTTCATAGGATTACTAACAGTTTTCCACAAGCAATATTTGAAATTGATAGGATTTAATTTTCATCTCCCTCCAATTAATGAATGATCCTTTTGATGATATTTGTATTCTGTAGATTAATATATCTCATGGGTAGAAAACAAAGAATAATCACTGGTCTGTGCTTCTAAATATATATATATATATATATATATATTTTTTTTTTGCATCGTCTCCTTTTGTTTTCTTGGGCACAGTCACCATGTCGGAATATATTTGAAAATTCTTAGGCTTTGTTTCTTGAATGTCCCCCTGATGGAATAGTTTAAGTTTGAGATCTGTGGAAGTTCTGCAACTGTCTAAGTGTTAACGTCCTCCAAGCGCTTGGCACACTGGAGTGAATAAGAACAGCACACTGTTCTCAGGACACACTTTGCTGACATAGTCAGACTTGCCACAAGTTCCTCTTGAGCCTGACACTTGCTTCACGTTCCTCGTGGTAAAATTGTTTTGGAAATATTTTTGTTAATTTGTTCCCCTTTAATTGTGCTTAATTATTGGGCTTAGAGCTGAGACAGAGATTAAGGAAGTGGCTTATGAACATTGCATTATTTTAATGTTATTCTTGGTATCTTACTTTTGTTAACCTCAAAGAAATTGCTGAACTATAAGATTAACACAAGGAATATATAATTGCTGGGCTGCTTAAAATAAACATCCATAGCATTCCACAACTTTGGATCACCTGCATCTTGTTTCTTGTCTTGCTCAGCTCCTGGGCACTGATCTTCAAAATCCTCCCAAATTGAAAATTTTGAAATCATGGTATTCAGTTGCAGCAAAATTGAGAGATGAGCTTTTGCACAATGAGAGAATCTTGAGGGCTCTGACTTATGCAGTGAATTAGTCCATTAACAACTGAATGAGGGGCTGAGGTTGTGGCTTAGCCATAGAGCACTAGACTGACATGGGCAAGGCCCTGGGTTCAATCCCCAGCACCACATAAAAATAAATTTTAAAAGATATTGTGTCCAACTACAACTAAAATATAAATATTTTTTTTTTAAAAAAACAACAACTGAATGAACCTCTCCAAGGGGTGAATTAGTGGGAGAAAGTAAATCACTAGGGTAGCCTTGAACTTACTTGTTTTCTCTCAGCAAGTTCTTTCTGTGCTGTCTGTCTCCCATGAGCTGACCAGCTTTTCTCCATACCCGTCTTCCATGGTATTTGTGCCTTGGAGTGAGTCCACCGTAGACTGAATTCTCTGAAACTGTGAACTAAAATAAATGTTTTCACTTTTACGTTGTTATTTTTAGCTATTTAGGTCACAGAAATAAAAAGCTCACTAAAGGAGAACCTTATACTAAGTGCAATGTCCTTGTCCACTGTCCTCTCTATTTTCCTGATGTTGGATTTGGGAACTGCCTAGCAATGAGCCTTGGTACCCCCAGGGGCCATTTCACTTGTATTGTCTCTAGACCATTAGCTTCCTATTTATCTCTTCCTAGAGGGCATAAGAGATATTACTAAATATCTATCTCATGCTTGAGTATTTAACCCACAACCTCTATTTCATGGAGATAGGTATCTAGTAACCCACAAATTTGATACTGGTGTTAAGAGGGAAATACAAAATCCATCTCCTTGGATTTTCTCTGAGTTGTGAATGCAAGGAGATTATTCCAAAATTCAAGGAAAACCCACCACCACTAAGTTGTACAAGAATCCAGGATGTACTTCAGTGAATAAAAATAAGAATGGGAGAATGTCCAAGGAGTCAGGATGTGTTGACTTTAAACTTGAACTTCTGTATCTTTTTAGTCACCATGGCTCTAACCTGGGCTTCTCACATTAAAAAGATTTAGTTATTTCAGGTTTAATTTTAACTGAAAAATGTATTTTTGTAGTAAAGGTTTAAATGTAAGAAAATATATTTAAAGCAACAGGATAGAGTTCAATTTCAGAAAATAAGTTGGCCTTACATTATTTAAATATCTGATTTGCCTTTCTAATTCCCCTGAATGTTTATTGTGGTTTTTTATGTGTGTTGTATTTTGGGAGTTGATTTCATGTGGAATCCCATTACTAAGCTTTGGAAATTTTACCAGGAAAGTAAAGAGAGAAAAATCTCTCTCCCATTGTGGCTGCAAAAAGAGGAAGTATGTGATTTTTTTAGAAGAGTGTGGTGGGATGGGGAGACAGCTCAGTTGGTACATTGTTTGCCTCAAATGCACAGGCCCTGGTTTTAATCCCCAGCACTGCCAAAAAAATTTGCATTTTAAGTGAATTTGAATGATTTGATAAATATGAAATTTGCCAGCTACTCAGAAACATAATGCAGAAGAATTCCAAGTTTGAGATCTGTCTTGGAAGCTTAGGAGGTCCCTGTCTCAAAATAAAATATAAAAAGGCTTTGAAAGTTATTCAGTGTTAAATCTGTAAACGGTCACTGGATTTAATCCCTAGTAGAAAACAAAACAAAACAAAACTCCACTGAATGTGTATATTTGTTACTTATTTAATTGTGGTCAATTTCTCATTTAAAATTCTATGAATAGAGAATCACAGCCTTTGGGACAAGAGTCCCCTGTGTTTCTCTTTTGCTTGCAAATCAATGAACCTTCTTTTTCCTTTTTCTCAAAACCATGTCCTCATTGGCTTGGCATCAGGAATAAAGACTGGGTTTTCAGCAAGAAATCTGGCCAGCCAGATGGCACCTGAAAGCAGCCTCTACTCCAGCTTTCTTTGGCAGGCATGGCTCTCCAAGGAACTCCATTTTCATGCTGAGGATTCATGGTGTTGGTACACTTGTTGAGAGCCAGCTGCAAGAGAGTTAGGAGATGGGTAAGTTTGCCTCAAGTTGAACCCAAGGAGCTGTAAGTAAAAGGAGGAACCTGAAAAACCATACCAGCAGCTGCTGAAGCTTCTTTAGCTTCAGACAACTCTTACCTTCCCTCCCTGAACAATTGAGACTGCTCCATCATTATTCACTTTGAGAAAAAGAAAACTAAACTCAGGAAAGTTGCAACAATTTAGGGCATTTGTTAAGTCCCCCAGTGTGCATGCCTAGAGCCTTGATTTCACATATATGACTCCTCTTTGTGGAAACATATGGTCCCTCTTTCTTTGTACATCTGTGGCACCATTGGTGTAGGAGTCATGGTTAATTAGGACTGGAGAACCTAGAAGTATGTATTCCCTTCTGATCTGTTTTAGGTTCTCATCTGGTTTTTGGCTCTGGGCTTGGGAATTCCCTCTGGTTGTCTGTTTTTTTTTTTTTTGTATCTGCTACTGGCCCTTTTAAGATATGACCAACACTGCATTGATCCTATAGGTAGTCTCTTGGGAAAAATCTTGGTTGGTTAATTTAAAGGTTACCTTTTGTCAGCAATGGTTTGGGGGCTCCTCTTTGTCTCTCTGTGTGTTTCTTTGTTGTACAGTCTTGTGATTGGAGTTGGTCTGTCAGAGATAAAGTAAGTTGAAGAAAGGGCCATCTATAAGTCAGTTTCAGATAATGTTTTACTGTAATGATCTGGCTTTGAAATAACTTTCTAGATTATCATAAAATCTTACAGTTGGAGTTGATCTGTCAAATGTAAAGTAGGTGGAAAAAATTATATGTACAAGTCTGTCTGTTTTAAATGTTGTCATCTCTCAGGCCTGGCATTTGTGATCCTTTTTTGTCATTTTCAGCCATTACTGACCTTTTAAAACATGGGCCATACTGCTTTGATCTTGCTAGTTGCCTCTTGAGCAGAGAGATATCTTGACTTAATGGGCCACTTATAGGTATAAACCTATCTTAGAGAAAGAGGGTTCATTGCAACACAATCTGGACTTTCATCCTCTACTGTCTTTTCTTGTTTTTTTTCTCCTGTTACTGGCCCTTTACAATATGAGCCATGCTTAATTGATCTTACTGGTTGTCTCCTAAGCAGAGAGATCTTGGCTGCATGGGCCACCTATAGGGATAAGCCTGTCTAAGAGAAAGAAGGTTTAATGTAACACAATATGGCCTTTTAATGTTTTTTCTAGAATATTTCATAACCTCAACCTTAAAGTTGGTCTCTCAGGGGTAAAGTATGTGAAAGAGATTCTGTATGTATAGTCATTTATGCAGTTGCATGATAAGGGTTTTGAACTTTGAGGAACAAAGTTGAAGGCACCAAAAGGCACTATCTCTGGTATACAAGGATAGCAGAACATGTGAATAAAGGGTTTAAATAATTTAAATCTTTTAAATGCTGTGCTGGCACTTTCAGCCTGGCCCCAGGCATGTGCAGATCATGACACTGTGGTCAAGAACTCTAGCCCTAAGCTTCAGGGAAAAAATCCCAGAAAATATGCCTGGGCTGTAGAAAAATGGCCAAAGAGAACATAACTACTTCCCTGGATTCCATCCCCTTTTGCCCACGGAGGGTGGAGGCTACTGGCCAAAAAAGATGTGGCAGTAGTTTCCAGTACCATTGGTTCATTACCTGTAAATAGAAATAGTCTCCCTTTTTAAGATCTGACAGGAGACCTCATTTGGCCAAAAATATTCATTATTGGGGCAAAGCCATTATAATAGCATCTAGTTAAACTAAATGCCTGTGAGACTGGCAGAATACATAACTGCACTCAGAAAAGAAAAAGGCAGAAACTAAGGCCCACATATATTCTGTAGGCAGCCTCTGCAAAGGGATCTTCAAGCAAGTCTAAAGAAAAGTATGGAAAGGACCTCCTCCATTGCATATCAATACCAAGTATAAGAAAAAGGACTAAAAGGAGACTCTGGGTAAAATTGACAGTGGGGAACTCACTTAAAGTTGGTGGCATTTGATAATAATAATGTATAAATGTCAGTGTCAAAAATATTCTGTGCTCTAACCTCTTAAATGCAACTTGGGTCAAAAAAATTAAGGCACAGTTGTTTTGTTTTGTTTGGTTTGGTTTTTGTATATGCTGCTTTGTCCAATAGTCTCCTGGGATAAAATTTGTTGTATAAATCAAATTCACAGATAACATTCATAAAGACTGTTTTAGAATATGAATATGAAAGGGTCCAAAGTAGAAAAGATAAAATAAAGTTATATGTATGGAAATATATTTAAGTATGGAAAATTAGAAGGTAAAAGAAATGTTTCTGGATGAGAAAGTATTTTGTCTGGTAAAGTAATATTCTTGGCCTAAAATCCCAGATGAAAGTGCACAAAACTAAGAATTTTAAGAAGTTATGAATGTTTAAGTAAGTTGTAGGTTTGCCAAAGGTAAATCTCAAAAAGTTTCTGTTTGATTAAATTGGCTATAATTAGCACAGTCAGTTAAAGTTATTTGAACTTTAATGTACTGATATGAGGCAAAATCTGAAACATTGATCTACTCTTATCTATGTGCAATTTTCTTGTATGTGTTAGGGTTTATTACTTGGGGAAACAAAGTCTTAAATGAATTATGGTTTTTCCACACACAAAAAATATTTATGTTCTTAAATAATTTCTTTGTAACTGATTAAAAATAAATGTTATTTAGATTATAACTGTTAAGGTGAGATTTCAATAAATCACTGAGTAGATCATAAAGCAAGAGATGGAAACTTTGTTTACCAGCTGGCAGTCCAGAAACACCAGCTGGTGGGCCAAGGGACAGGCTGCAAGTCTATATCCTTCTACTCCCTCTTGGGGTTTGAGTACACCTTTTATAGTCCAAAACCATATTAAAGCATAAGTGGTTATTGCTCTGATTCAAAACCATATACAAACTTCATAAGATTTAAAATAATAAGCACAAAAGGGAGTAGGCCAAAACGTTCCTATTTGTGTACAAGTTAAAGAATGGTTACTAACATCTAGACAATCAATCTCTGAAAGGGTACATTGTCCAAGAAAAACGGGAACCAAGAGAGAACACTTTTACATTATATAAGAATTGCCATTTTGTATTGCCAAACATGCTATGCTAAGCAACTCTTGATGGGCACAGAGGCAGGGCTTTCCATAGAAGAAGCATTTCTTACATAACATGGGGTCTCAGAACAAAATGTCTGTTTGTCCCTTGCTCATATTGTCTGGCCCATACCCTAACAATATTGCCAACACCCAAAATATAAGTGACAAGGTGTATGTATGCATCTGTAAACTATTTGTCTAAGCCTTTTTGAAGTATTATGTAAATATTTATAAAATAAAACTTCATGTAGGATTGCTGTAAAGATAAGCGATGTTTTGTATACATTGTATCTGACATAGCCCACTCCATCATTTGAAGACCTGTTTTATATCTGGTTTGACTAAGTCAATTTCTGATGATTAACACTGTTTGCTAAATGTATAAGAGATTTAAGGCTATCATTTGATTTTTGTTAATTCATGCAGACTTGTGATTATTGTTACCATAACTCTGGATTCTAAATTGTGCTTTAAAAGTTANATATATATAACATTGTATATAAGTACTTTATTTTATTTTTTAAAATACATGACAGTGAAATGCATTACAATTCTTATTACACATTTAGAGTATAATTTTTTATATCTTTGTTTATAGAGTATGTTCCCATCAATTCATGCCTTTATACATGTACTTTTTTTTTGCATTACAATTCTTATTACACATATATACCACAATTTTTCATATCTCTGTTTATATATAAAGTATGTTGACACTAAATTGAGTCTTCATACATGTACTTTGGATAATAATGTCCATCTCATTCCTCTGCTCTTGCTAATCACCTGTCCCCTCCTTTTCTCTCCCATCCTTCTTCCCTATCTAGAATTCAAAGCTAATGATCATTTATTGGTCTCAGGTTTAGGTTACTCTGATGTTTCTTCAAAATTTATGTTTGTTTGTTGCAAGGAATGCTATAGTGGTAATGCTGTATATTTTGTATTTCATCTCATTGGGGCACACAATTTTTCTCATTATTGATGATGTTTCCATTTGTCACTTGGTAAATGTGATATTTGCTATTTTTTCACTATAAAATTAATTAACAAGTACTTTGTGTTCAATGATTAATGAATAACTAAATAAATAAATATCAGGTAAAAAATAAAGTTGTATTTAAAAGATTGATTCTGTTGTTAAGATGACTGTGATCTCAGAAAGGAAATATAATGTATAACTAAGTAAATGTTCAAGATTATAAAAATCATTTTTCTTGGATCATAGCTATTTCCCAAAGTGAATATGTTTTTGCTCTCTTGATTTTATTTTGTATTTTCCTTATAAACTTTATAATTCTTGCCTGTTAGTGTCTCGCAGATGTATTGCTTCAAAGCAAATAAACAAACATCAAATTTTGCTTTAAAAGTTAAATTTAGTTAAGTGTAAAGCTTAGAAGAATACTTTGCCAAGTACTTTGGTTCAGATAATAATCCATAAGCTACAGGGCATATAGTATATAATCTTGACTTCCAGTAGTAATACTGATCCCAATTAAATAAAATTATAGATATTCAAATTATAAAATGTTACTCCTTCTTTAAGACTAGCAAATCTTACTTGTTGGTTGTTTAAAATAAAAAAAAAAACAAAACTTGGAGACCAAAGTGAAGGAAGTAAAAGGGTTAAGATAAAAAAGATTTTTGTCCTTACACTCTAAGGTCAGCTAGAACCTGGAGAAGAATGGGATGCCTCTCTGGGTCCTGTAACTCTGGTGAGAAGACTCTAGAGAACAAAAATCCCACCAATGAACATTCTATAAAGTGCAGGGTCATTGGAGATGGAAATGTCCCTGATGCTTCCAAGAGAAGCCATGTATAGTCAGACCCCAGACCTCACCCATCATGGCAGGTCACACCATTGGTAGAGGTTATCTAAAGGAGGCCAGAGTCTTTGCACATGTCTCCAAGAGTGATCTCTGAGGAATAGCAACTGATACTTCAGTGTAGATAGGAATAAGGTCAATTTTGACAAACTTGGTCTTAAACACCATAAAGGAGAGTATAGACTAATTACAGTCCTACATGGACATTAAAAAAGGGAAAACTAATGATAGATTTTAAAAATATAAATTAAGACCCTATCAAAAGTAAGTAAAGACCCTACCCGACTTGTGTCGACCCTACCAAAAATAAGTAGAGCTGGAGGCAATAAATGAAGAGTTCCTTTGTAGGAATGATCACAAATTACTCTAGAGTCCCAAGTTTGTCCTGAGTCAATTTGAGCCTGATCTCATAGACCAATACATCTTTCTAATATCCTATATTGAGAAACTCTTTTTCTCTTTTTCATTTTTAAGATTGAGTTACTGTCCTCATGGTTTTCTGAGACTGGATGAAACACTAATTGTTTTTGTGCTAATTGTTTGCAAAAACTTTATGCTTTTCTGTCTTGGTTTTGATTAAGCATGATTCCTGTTCTATGTTTGCCTTGTCCAGTCACCTGCTGACAGCCACTGTGCATCCCTGGACTGCTCTGATGCTGAATGCTCTCAACTTTCCAAGCATCACCTGATAGAGAACAAGGATTTTGGATTACTTTCCCCAACATCACTTACCTTCAGTAGGAAGAAATTTGAAGATGTCATTGCTCATTTTCCCATAGAAATTGAATGTACACATTGAGAGTGGGAATTGTAACAGTGGTCCACTTTATGCTTTGAATATCACCCTTGCTTTTCGGCCACAGCAACTTATTTTTAAAATGGACATGTTTCTTTCTCATCCTCTCTTCCTGCTCCTCCCTAATCTCTTCCCCATCCTAATCTCAGGTGAATAGGATTACCTTTCTTTCCCAGGATAGGCAGTGTTATCTCTCTTTGAGTATACACCCACCATAAAAACAAAGTAATACAGACAATGGGGATGGTACCAGAAGATCTCAGAAATGACTATCTCCCAAATTAACAAGTGAATTACAACTCCAATTTAGAATGTATGGAATGTAGTCTTTGAGTCCCCTCTTTAAATGCTGCCTATTTCTGCTGAGGGCAGAATCACACACAGCTTTTGGAACCAAAGTCCCTGTATTTCTCCTTTGCTTTCAAAGCAATACATTTTCTTTTTCCTTTTTCAAAAGAAAGAAAGAAAGAAAGAAAGAAAGAAAGAAAGAAAGAAAGAAAGAAAGAAAGAAAGAAAGAAAGAAAGAAAGAACTATGGATAAAATTTGGAAGCAGAGCTCAATGACTTTTAGTTAAATTAATTTTGAAATTACAAAATAAGGTCTGTGAAGACCATGTATTTTGTTTATTCAGAGACATATTTTCAAGATGTGGGTTTGAATTTTACACCACTACTCCTGAGAAAGAAGCCTAGAGAATAAGAAGAAAGAAGATGTATTTGGTTTTCAGGTGTGTGGCCCAAGTCTGGGGATTCACTGGATTTTCCTTCTAAAGTACTTTATACTTATAACTTTCAGACATTACCTCTCTATCTTTCACATATGTGTTTACATATTTTAACAATTTCCTTTACTTCTCACAATAGTCAATTTTAACTCTTTAAATATATATGCACATACATATCCCCTACATTGGAAAACTTCCTTCAATTATTACACTTTTGTCAAATTCATGCCATGAATTCATGACCTGCCTGATTGAATAAGATATTGTTTTGACAAACAAACATTAGAAATTCTTGATATCATAGATTTCCACTGGGGACACTTTTGGGACATTATATATGTTATGCTCGAATTCAGGACCCCCAAAAGACCACCAGAGACCAAGATCGATGGAAACAGCAAAGAGGTGTTTATTGTGAGCTAGCTCGGTCCTCCGTGTGCACACAGCAACAGGTGACACTGAGAGGCCTCGAGCCCAGGGTTTGCAGTAGTTTTATACATTCTTTGGAGAAGGCAAGGACCCCCACATACATCATAGCATCTCTTAGCAAATCATCACACACAGCAGGGAAATCAAATAACGACTCTAAAACATGATTAGCACATTCACTCGTGGGAACAAGTTGGGAAGGGGTGATTGGTTACTACAAGAGGGGGATTCATTTGAACTGATTGGTTTAAGCCAAGAGGGGTGTTAGTGCTGAATTACATGGTTTCCCAATATGTTATCAACCACCATAAACTACTGGGAGGGTCATCTGGCATCCCAGGTATTTCCCTGTCTCATGCTGATTGGTGGCTGCTAGGGGTTTGCTATGGGTCCCCACCTAGCCTGACTGAGTCAGGGACACCTGGTGCAGCAGATCTCTCCTGTTATTTGTGGATAAACAATTAGCAGGGTGGAAATGTGCCTAAGAGTGCTCTGTGGGTCTTTCCAAGGACAAAGGTCATGTCCCTTCCTTGGACAGGCTTTGCTCTGAGGTAGAGGCTGGTTTTTCATTCCCTCCTTTGCTGGAAACTTGGGAACCAATCATGGTTCCCTCAGTTGGGGGCCTATTTGGTCAGGCTCTACATCTTGGTAAACAGTAATCCTCAGGGGACAGTCTTTAACTTCCCAGACTCACTCAAAATTGGCTTCTTAGATCCAACCTGACTCGATTTACCTATCTACACTGTCTATCTATTTCTGGCTTCATTCCCCCCTAATTTTAGGAACTCTTTATTGCTGTAAGGAGAAGGGGCAACGGCTCATTCTGGCTGCTTCAGAGCTGAAAAAGGGTATCGAACATGAGGGGGCTCGACGACATGGGAGACGACGTGGGGGATGACGTGGGGGACGTGAGTTCCCTTTTTAGAAGTCAGTTCTATTTGAAGTCTGGGTGGGGAAAAACAGGTTGTCATGTGGGGATGGGTGCTTCTATGAGAGAAACAAAAACCATGAGTACTGAATAAATGTTGCAGCAGCTGGAACATGTCACTGTACAGAAGTTCCCTCACTAGGCTTTAACATTTCCAGTTATCAGGACTGTAAACATAACATTTAACTCTTAGGGTTACAGATGTCCTTCCCCTTAAGATACAGTTTAATAATTTAATGTCATCTGATCTTGCAAAATCTTTTTACTAGTATAACCTCTATGTCTAATAGAGAAACCTTTATTTCTGTTACTTAGGGCTGGATAACCATACTAGCAAACACCAAGCCTACCTGTGTAGGTTAGAAATAGCTGTAGGCTTTAAACTAAAAACTACTCTGGCAGTTCCTTTTGATAGTTATCAGGCATTCCTGCCTAAGAATCTCTTTTGTAGCCTCCAGTTTACTTATTCTTGGAAGTTACATTTAAGTATTATTATTATTTAAAATGCCCAGGAATAGCTGTGTTTTTGTTTTAATTGTCTTTGCTAAGTGTTTAAGATGAAGTAGTCAAACTGACTTTTGTTTCTATCTATTGTTAACAGTCAGCTGAGTTTCCATGGGAGTCCTGTGGGAACTTTACAACAGCTTCTCTGTTCTGCTAGTGCCATTTGCACTAGGATGGGTCCAGGCCTTGCTTGACCATGTGGCTTCCCTTGGAAGCATCAGGGATGTCTCCCTTCTCTGATGTCCCTCCTCTTCATAGCAAATGCACTGATTGGGTTTCTGTTCTTCAGTGGTCTCATTAATCTCCCTGATCAGGAGATTATGTGGCCCAGAGTTGTAAATCTCTTTAGAGATGTCCCCTGTTCCCTGGATTCAGACTGACTCAGAGGGCAAGAGCCAAACATTGGTTTTCTTAGCCCTTTTAATTTAATTTTAATTTTAAAACTTAATCTTAAACATCCAGCAAATAAATTTCAACAGCCTCATATTAAGAGTACTGATCTTCAATGCCTACCTCTCTATCCTGTAGGTGATAACTCATTATCTTAAATCAACCCAGGTTGTGTGTTCTTAAGTCAGTACCTCTGCAAAACATTAACAGGCAATCTTTAGACCATTTATAAGAAAGCTACAAAATAAAATTAACAAGAGTAAAAACATATTTAGTTCATGTAATAGCTACCTTGAATTTTGGCAGAGTTATACATTATAATCCCCTGTTTGAGATCCTAGTAATCTTGACAAAAACCAACTTTTGGACACAACTTTAAATGTACTGAAATCTGGCCTACTTCTTTCATAGTCATTTTTACATGTTGTGAGATGGGACACAGAGCCTTATCTCAGGTAAGGCGGGGCTCTTCATAAATCTTAAGTACTGTAGTTCTGAAGCTGATCTTTGCTTTTTAAACATCATTTTATAAAGCCTACATAAATTGTTGTTCAAGTTTCACATGAATATTAGCTAACACAATATAATATCACATCTAAAACATGAATTAAAGAAAGGCTGAAAGCTTTTAACCTTTTGTAGAAAAGTAGCAAAGTAATTTTGTGTTTTACAATATCAACCTTCACACAGATTAGGCTCTCATTAACTTAAAAATACATTTAAATTGTATCTCAGTGTAAAAAGTAACATAGAACTTTACATATCTTATTGATAACAAGTCCAGTTATAGAACACAAATGATATAAATAAATCGCCAACATGTTTTTCTTTTAAGCCTAAAATTACCACAAAACTTTAGAACACCAGCTTGATATAATGTTCTTTTAAAGCTTCTACCTTATAGACTTGTATACTTGGAAGATATGAACACATTAATAGTACCACAATTACATTGATGTTTTTATATTAACCAAATTTAGTTCTTAAAGAAATAACATATTACAATATTGCAAAATAACAGTTGTTGTTTAACCATAGTTGTATAATTTTTAATTTCTTTAAGATTACTTGCTCAAAAACCTTACATATATAATCAACTTACACAGACCTTCTTTATCACTTACTTAAACCCTCTTATTTACTTAATCACATAGACTCTCTTATCCAGAAACACATTTTTCCCTCTGTTAAATCCATACCTAGAACCTTTTAATTTCTCTTTTCCATTTGTTAACCTCCTTTTCTGTTCACATTTTGAAACAATCCTTGTAAATTTCTGAATTTAGGCAGATTATTTCATAGACATCAGCATTTTATTAGGTTTTTATCACCTAGGAAACTTATAAGCTTAATTTTAAGACATCTTTACTTTCATCTGTTTACCCAATTTAAATTGAACCATTTAAATCACATGAATCAAAGATATTTGGATCCATTTTTTTTTAAATTTGTGAGGCTCCTCATATATCTGCCAATTGTCATATCATTGCATGATATATGGACATACACACAGAGAGACATACAACACATAACACAAGTGGGCACACATAACACAATAGTAAAGGCCTTGTAGCTTTTCTCAGGTGAAATCTCCATTGCAGTGTTTAAAAAAACTCCACAGTTGATCAAAAATAGAACTGATCAGGAAAACATTAATCTAGGTCTGTAGGATCAAAATCATGAGCTCAAAAAAATATAGAATCTAAGAAAAAGCAAGAGTCCTAGAAAAAATGACTGGCCAGTAATTAGTAAATACCATACAATTTACTTTTTTTTTTGGTTTAGTCTAGTTTGAGTTCAGGTAGAAAGACACTTTTACTCTCTTTTTTTCCCTTGGGCCTCAGCTCAGTCTCCTACTGAGCTTGCAGGCTTCTTCTATTTGCCTTTCAACTTAAGTCCTGGCTGAGGTCTGGAAGGAGCAGGAAAAAAAAACTGGATTTCTGAGCAGAAGCCTCATGCTTAAGGCATTTTAACCTTAAGTCATAATTTTCAGGTTTGGATGTTGAAAATTATGATACAAGTTTAAAATAGAATTCACAAAATTTCATACCTTTATATCTTCCTACACTAGAAAAACTTGCTCACACAAAACTGAAAATAGGATCTTACTTGATAATATAAAAGCTATCATCAGAAGAAATTCCTTCAGGATCATTAAGCTACTTTCTTTGTTCTGAAGTTCCTAATGTAGTATTAAGTTACATTAAATCACCTGAAAAAAATTCCAAAAGAGAACCCACATACTACCATGTATATCCAAAATTAAGCTTTAAAAATTCCCAAGACTGTTGCTATTCAATGTCATTTCAATAAGCCAGACCAACGTCCCAATCCAACACTTTCCTTTCCTAAATCCTACACAATGAGGGGAACAGATACCATATCATAATTTACTATCCTTGCCCAAATTAATGCTCTGGTACACCTAGTGAAATCTTCCCAGCCTACCCAGTTAAAAAAATTGATGCCAAAATAAAACTAAATGATTGGGAGTTACTTGCCAATTTGGAAGTAGAGTTATTTAATTTCCATCTTAAGTATTTAAGTTCTCTGGCATGAATTATCTGAAATCAGAAACTAAACACTAACCTAAACCCAACTTTTAACTGCAAGATTGTGCAATGCTTCAAAAACCCATTCAGACATCAGATTGTTACAATAAAAAAATCATCTTTTAGACACACATTCAGCCAAGATCATCCCCAAGAAACAATCTATAATAACCATTAAAACAGACCAGATAAGAGAAAAATCTCCTCAGGTTTCTAACTCCCATTATGACTCCTACATCAGTGGCACCATAGATTTCCCCATGAGTGGACCAGATGTTCTCACATAGGGGCAACCAGAAGTGTAAAATCAAGGATCTCAGTGTGGCAACTTTACTGCATTCAGTGTCCCCTATGGAGCAATCCTTACAGTGCAGGGAAGAAATGAGGGAGGTTTCCCGAAGAAAAAGGGGCTTCAGCAGCTGCCGGGAGTCCCTCAGTCCCTCCTTTTACTTACAGGATTACCTCCTTTGATTTGGTCTGATCCCAGTCATGCTGGCATATCTCCTAACTTTCCGGTAGTCAGCTCTCAAAAAGTTAATCCTCTGTTTTCAGTTGTGCTAGGCTTCCTCAAGAAAGAGAGTGGAGGCTCCTCTAAAGTCCCCTCTGGGGTGCCAAAATGTGTGACTGAAAATTTCGGTTCCTGTCCTCAAATCCAATTAATGCCAATTTAATAATGAGGACAGGGTTTTGAGAAAAAGAAAAAGCGAGGTATCAAAGTTCTTAGGTCCCCAGCAGGCATTTCCCTCTGCAGTGGGTGCACTCAAACCAACTATGGGAAGAAAAGAAAACATTGCTGCCCTAATCCCATTTAACAAAGGGGAGTAAAGTTTATCAAAGTTTTTTTTAAAAACACAGCTAAGAGGGGTATGAAAGTTAAGAACAGAAAAGCTGGCAGTTCTATTGACTTTTGGTCCCTTACAGGAGAAGCATACTAGGGACATTCTTAGGCTAAAATTTAGCTAAAGTTACCTCCACACAACTAAGGCAGATTGGAACTTGGGACTCTGCATCTGTCCAAAGTAAAACAATGCCATCACACTTAACAGAGACACAGACAAAAAGACACACAAAGACACAGATTCCCTTTTCAGAGTGTCAAAAAAAACCGAAAGTGGGTGCTGGTCTCAAGCCAACTGGGGCCTTCTTTAAGGTCAGTTTTCCTCATAGAAGAGGATCTAGCTCAGAAAGAAGGACATTTGTATTTAACCCTGTATATAAGGTCAAATCAATGTGTGGATTTTACACATCTATAGATTATTCATGGATGGAAATAATGTAATGATAATCAATGTAAAATTTCACTTAAATTTTCTGCTCTCTTTTCTTGAGAGAAGAGAGTTTTTACTGGAAAGCAAACCTCTAAATAAGCAATGCACAATTAAAATAATATTTGAGGCACAAGAGTAATTTAGATTTTTCTAGTATTCATGTTAAAAATTAAAAGAGGTGAAATTGATTGTAATGATAATAAGCCAATATATTAAAAATATTATCATTTTGTGATATATTACTATTGAAATACATATATTTATGTATTTCAATAGTAATATATCTTACTAATGAAATACATATATATATACACACACACATCCCCAAACTCACTGTATTTAAAGCTTCCAGTATATCTTAGTTCACAACAGCCACATTCCAGATTTGAGAGCTATGGTTCCTCTTACCTCAGGCAGGTACAGTCCTGATTTCTTCGTTTTTATGCTAGAGGTAAGGGATAAAGTTTCTTATAAATATTTCTCCTTAGGCCCAAAGACTAGAAGAGACACAGCCATGAGTGAGAGCAGGAACCTTCAACCAGGAAGTATCCAAAAGTAGATCAGTCTTCCCGATTGATGTTGGTAACAGTTCCACTTCCATTGCACATGTAATTCAGGAGAAAAAAAAGAAGATGAGATTTCAGATGGGGGATATATAACTTCAGATCTGTCCAGAATCCCTGACTCAATTGTTTAAATACATGAAATGCAAACATCTTATTTGGCAATTTGTCCTTAGAGCTAACAGTCAGGTTATAATATCTATTTCCTCCCATGGTCAAAGTCTCACACCTAATAAGCAGCTGGACACAGGATGAACTTGATCTCATCCCAAAGCCAAAACACCCCCACCAGAATAAAAGACAAATGCAACATTTCTTATTCTCTTCTGACTTGATATGGATAATTATTGAAAAACCAGGAATTCTGATATATGTATATAGAATATAGTACTATATATTATATATTTTAACAGAAACAGAATCTTTTCATATATCTGAATTACCTTTAGATTCTTATTCCAGGATACAGAAAATCTTAATTCAGTTTACATCAAGGGCAAACACCAGCTAGAATTCATCTCAAACCCCCTTTACAAATTAAAGGATAGACTGATATTTAAAATGTGGTCAGTTTAAAAAAAACAAATAAATGGGCCAATAAATAAATGTGCCAAGCACCTGAACAGACATTTCTCAGAAGTAGATATAAAATCAATCAACAAATATATAAAAAATGCTCATCATCTCTAGCAATCAGAGAAATGCAAATCAAAACTACTCTAATATATCATCTCACTTCAGTCAGGATGGCAGCTATTATGAAGACAAACAACATAATATAATGGTGAGGGTATGGGGAAAAAGGTATACTCATGTATTGCTGGTGGTACTGCAAATTGGTGCATCCAATTTGGAAAGCAGTATGGAGATTTCTTGTAAATCTGGGAATGGAACCACCATTTGACCCAGCTATTCCTCTTCTCGGACTATACCCAAAGGA
Source organism: Marmota marmota marmota (assembly GCF_001458135.2). Lineage (NCBI taxonomy): Eukaryota > Metazoa > Chordata > Mammalia > Rodentia > Sciuridae > Marmota > Marmota marmota. Next base: position 7,897,152 of record NW_026000136.1, read on the forward strand.
CTTAAAAACAGTATACTACAGGGACACAGCCACATCAATTTATAGCAGCACAATTCACAATAGCTAAACTGTGGAGCCAACCTAAATGTCCTTTAGTGGATGAATGGATAAAAAAATGCGCATTTATACACAATGGAATATTACTCATCATTAAAAAAAGAACAAAATCATGGCATTTGCAGGTAAATGGATGGCATTGGAGAAGATAATGCTAAGTGAAGTCAGCCAATCCCCAAAAAACAAATGCGGAATGTTTTCTCTGATACAAGAGGAGTGACTCATAGTGGGGTAGGGAGGAAGAGCATGGGAGGATCAGATTAATTCTAGATAGGAAAGAAGGGTGAGAGGAAAAGGGAGGAAGGGAATTAGCAAGGATTGTTGAATGTGATGGTCATCATTACACAAAATACCTGTATGAAGATTTGAATTGAGTGTCAATACACCTTATATACAAACAGAGATATGAAAAATTGTGGTATAAAGGTGTGTATTAAGAATTGTAATACAGCTGCTCCAAGATGAACCTGAATATCTCCTTTCCAGCCACTGGCTGTCAGAAACTCATTGAAGTGGATGATGAATACAAATTTCATACTTTTTATGAGAAGCATATGGCCACAGAAGTTGCTGTGGATGCTCTGGGTGAAGAAAAGAAGGGTTATGTGGTCTGAATCAGTGGCGGGAACAAGAAACAACATTTCCCCATGAAGCAGGGTATCTTGACCCATGGCCGTGTTTGCTTACTACTGAGTAAGGGGCACTCTGTTATAGACCCAGGTGAACTGGAGAGAGAAAGTGTAAATCTGTTTAAGGTTGCATTGTGGATGCCAATCTGATCATTCTCAACTTGGTTATTTTAAAAAAAGGGGAGAAGGATAATCCTGGACTTACTGATACTACTGTACATTGTAGACTGGGACCCAAAAGAGCTAGTAGAATCCGCAAACTTTTCAATCTCTCTAAGGAAGATGATGTTCACCAATATGTTGTCAGAAAACCCTTAAACAAGGAAGGTAAAAAACCCAGGACCAAAGCACGAAAGATTCAATGTCTTTTTACTCAACACAAGCGCTGGTGTATTGCTCTGCAGAAACAGCATACTAAGAAGAATAAGGAAGAGACTGCAGAATATGCCAAACTTTGGGCCAAGAGAATGAAAGAAACCAAAGAATAACGCCAGGAAAGGATTGCCAAGAGACACAGGCTGTCTTCTATGAGAGCTTCTACTTCTAAGTCTGAGTCCAGTCAAAAATAAGAATTTTTATCAGTAACAAATAAGATCAGACCCTCAAAAAAAAAAAGAATTGTAATACAAGAAAAAGTACATATATAATGGCAGAAATTTACATGGACATACTTTATATACAGAGATATAAAAAATTGTGCTCTATATGTGTAATAAGGATTGTAATACATTCCACTGTTGTCATGTATTTAAAAAATAATAAAATAAGTTAAAAAATAAAATAAAATGTGGTCAGTTTAATCAGAGTTTGTCAATTATAAGACATGTTGCTCTAGAAAGAGGTAAAAGATCACCTAGTCTTATGTTTTCAAAACACAAATGTACATGGGCTATAGAAGCATGCAGAAAAAACTTCTTTATTAGGGGTTTAGAGTAAAAGAAGGTCAAAGAGGGACTTATGCTTATTGACAATACCATGAATTATCACAGAATTGGAATCTGGATCTCAAACAAGAAAGATTCAAAATTTTGTATTTGGGCATGTGCATGACATGAATGCCCATGATGACAAGGTTATAAGGTTCTGAGTGTCAGATAATTGTTCAACAGTCTCTACAAGTAACTTCAAGGTGTTTTGTCAGCTGTATGGTCATAGTACCTACTGGTATCAATGGTCTCCATGAAGCTACTATACAACTGAGTAATCTAAAAACATCCCTTCAGTAGAAATGAGATAACACAGGATACTAGGTATGAAAAAGTTTCTCAGCAGCATGCACAGAAATGAGAATTGCTTGTGGACATACCTGTATAAAATTGCTTCTAAGCTACCTGAAGTCTTGGTTGTTCCTGGTATAAGGGATGTCAGTCAGGAGAAAATATTATTCCACCACATTGTGAGGACAGTACCATGAGGACAAAATATCCAAGGTGAATTCTTTGACTTAAGAGACACATAAGATTTCACTTCTTTTTTCTGGTACTGGGAATTGAACACAGGGGCACTCAAACACTGAGCCACATTCCCAGCCCTATTTTGTATTTTAGAGACAGGGTCCCACTGAGTTGCTTACTGCCTCACTTTTGCTGAGTCTGGCTTTGAATTTGTGATCCTCCTGTCTCAGCCTCCTGAGATGTAGCAGTTACAGTCATGCACCATAGTGCCCAGATTTTACTTTTTTATGTTAAGGGAAATCTTCAAAAACAACTATGTCAACTCCGCTTCATCATAGGAGCAAATGCTTGGAGGCTACAGGGTGAAAACAAAGCACAACACAGGATCCAGAATATGAGTATGACCCACATGTCCAAGAGATTAGACATTTTTAAAATGCCAATACCAAGAAATTTTGGCTGCAAAAAGCAACTACAGTCAGAGATTCCTGGTGAAAATATAACTTATTCTTATGTGATGTAATCTGATTGTAGTTGTTAAAATGGTAATTGTGCATATTCTTTCTTTCTGAATTTTTTTCCTGGGTGCCTGTCTTTAGAAGGTGACTAATTTATGTTACTAGTTAAATTGTGTTTCATCAACATATTTTGATGTTCTAAATACTCAGTGCCTCAGACTCTAGCTCTATTTGAATTTATGGTTCCTAAAGACATGATTAAGTTTGATCCAGTAAATTGGAATAAAGTCTAATCAATAACCTTTTTCTCCATATAAGAAGTGGTATTAAGGACATACAGAAGCATTGGAAAATGGCAACTATGCATATAACAATCTTCCTAGGTCACAAGCATTTCAATGGGATACAATTCCCACCAGAAGTGAGGATTATGGGTTAAAAAGCACAGATTCCTATTTATTCCCTATTTATTTCTAAAACAGCTTAGAATACCTCCCTCTAGTGACTAATAGGCAGCCTGAATTCTAAAAAAAAAAAAAAAACCAACCCCCCAAAAAACAAAACAAAAAAACCTTGCATCAGATAATTATGACAAATATAAGACCTGCAGCCTAAGCACAGCTATTAGGACAGTTATTATCAAAAAGTGAAAAATAATTAGTACTCCAATCATATAGATATGGAAGAAAGGAACACTTTCATACTATACTAGAATATAAATTTAGTACACCCACTCTTTAAAATAGCATGAAAGCTCTTTAAAAACTAATTGTAAAACTACCATATGACACAGTAATAACAATGGTGGGTACATGTTCAAATAAGTTGGAATCAGTATGTAACTAAATTGTGCATTGTCATCTTGATTAGCAGTATTCATAGTAGGTAAGATAAACAATTATAGCACCTTTTTAAAGAAGAATACAGCAGGAGATTCATCACAACTAGAGGGCACTCATCCACTTCCCTAACATACTATACCCTAATTTAAGGATAGGTTTTCTTGAGATATTGGGATCCAGCACATGCAGGAGGACATTTGCATTTACTATTGCATATAAGTTTATTGAAGTTTATGAAATATATATGTCTGTATATTATACATGAATGGGGATAATAAAATGACACTTACTGTAAAGTTGTCAGCTCTCTGTCTTGTAAGGAGATTGATTGTGTTTGTACTGTGAAAAAAAAAAGAACAGAAAAGAAAACTTAAAGCAGCAGTCTCCAGTGAACGTACTACTTGAAACATGAGAGTAATTTAAAATATTCTAGAATTTAAATTAAAAAATAAAAACACAGTTGAAAGAGATTTTAATGGCACAGCACAATATATCCAAAATATTATCATTAATTGGCAAATAGTGCATTACTAATGAGGTGTAGATATTTTTCAGCAACACAAAAAACTGAGTCTCTCTTTCAATTCTCCACCATCTCTCAATTCACAGCATCCACATTCCAGATTTGAGAGCTTTAGCTCTACTAACCTTGGGAAGATGAACTTTCAAATCCCCATTTTTATGGTAGAGAACAAAGAGTATGTTACCAATATTTCCCCCCTCAAACACTAGAGATATTGCCTTGAATGAGATCAGAGAACTCCAACCAGAAAGTATTCAGAAGTAGACCAGTCTTTTCTACCTAATGCTGGCCACAGCATTATTTCAATTCCAGGTTTCAGACAGGAAGCAAAAGAAGATTAAGTCCCAAGATATAGGGTACCATGTTTTCAGATCTAGCCACAGATTTGATTTTATTGTTTAAATTAATTAAAGGCAAACTTCTTAATTTGTAATTTGACTTTAGACCTAATGACATGGCCATGATATTTTTTCTTCTGTGACCAAAGCCTCATGTTTAATAAGGAGCTGAGCTGGGAATTATGTTCAATTGTTTCTCACTGGAAAGACCAACAATTCTACCAGACCACATGACTCAAGCAATTTTTCTTATTATTTTAAGACTTGGTTAGTGACACTTACTTAAAATAGAGCAGTTTGTATATATATATATATATATATATATATATATATATATATATATATATAATAACACAAAGAAAACATTCTTATATATCATAGGGGTAATGTGGCTCCCACTTCATGACCCAGGGATGTCCTTATACAGTTTATAACAAGGACCAAAATACCACTCAGAAGTAAATTTAAGCCTTCATTACAAATCATATTGATAGGTTGAGAACATCAGGTTTCTACATAATTTTTTAAAGCAGGTGAACAAGGGTTATGGAGGCATGGAACAGAGCATTTCTCTATTGGGGACATAGAGTAAGCAGAGAGAAATGAGAAGCATATAATCAGTTGCATCACCTTAAATCACCAAAGAATTGGAATCTGGAATTCCAATGTGGCTGACATGTGTGACTGTCGTAAAAACGTTATTACAAGATTTTTAAATAAAATTAATGTGAATGACAGATAATAATTAAACAATTAATATCTATACTGTGTCTTTCAGGTGTTTTATCAGATATAGAGCCACATCACATGCTTCTATTAATAGTAACCATGAAATATATTATCCAATTTTGTCCTCTAAAATCATCCCCTTTGTAGATGAGAAAACACAGGTTCTGGATGTCAAATGGCCACTCAACATCATACTGAAAATTAACAAAAAAAAATCTAAATTTTCATATAAACTCCTGAAGTCAAGTTTGCTTTTGATATAGGAAATGAAAATCTGACATAATATTATTTCCCATCATTATTAAGAAAATGCCCAGAGAAGACATCACAGAAAGACCCTGTGATTCAAGTAACACAACTGTTTTTCCATCCTTTTTGTTAAAGGAAGCATTCTACAATAGCTATGTCAACCCAGATTCCTCAGAGGGGTAAATACTTAGAGAATACCGTGTGTGAAAAGCACATCACAGACCTAGAACCTGAGTATAACTTAGGGAAGACAAAAATCTAAATGGCTGAAAAGAAAATTGATGTATCTATTTTAGAAAGTAAGTGTCATTATGTTGCTATCTCTGCAACTTATTACTCAGTGTAATAAAATTCCATCATAGATAAAATTAAACTGCACTGATGAATGAATAACATTATATTCTAGGATTTTAGACAGCTACTCAGCTAATTCTCTTACAGAACAACAACAAAAAAGCAAATCAGCTTGGTGTGTTGAGCTTCATGCTATTTTCTATAATGTTTCAGTGTCTACTAAAAACTGTGGAATATCTTATGGCCCAATTTCATGCTGAGACAAGAGGGCAATTACAAATTGAACTGTGAGAAGTGAGAACAAATGGACTTGCAATATTAAAATCTCTATGGGAAATTGAGGGATATATTAATGTTCATCAGAACTCTTTTCAAGGATCATAAGGTGAATTAAATCAACAATCAGGTGTCCCTCATGTATTTGCTTAAGAGTCCATCTGCTTCTATGAAAGAGTGAATGTGGGCATACTACAGAAATGCAACAATGGAAAGAATCTAGAGAAATTTCTCTTGCCAGTTGTTGATGGTAGCACAAAACTGCAATCCTAATGCCTCAGGATCATGGGTCAGTAGAATCATATGCTTGAGGCCAACACCAGCAATTTAGAAAGAGCCTTAATAAATTTGTGAGTCCCTGACTCAAAATTAATTTTTATGAAAATTTTGGAAACTCTTCCTAGGATCAAGTAACAAATATATATATATATATTTGATTTGTTCATATATATACATATACATATTAAAGAGAGAATTTTGAAAACAGTTACTGGAAAGTGACATAAAAGGGAGTTTTCATAAAATTATCAGAAGGTATCTCAAAAGAATTTTTCAGTAAAAAAGGCTATGAGATAATATATTCAGAAATCCACCATGAATACACAAACAGATCATGGTAAACAACACAGCTTTGAAGGCATTTTTTCAAAGTACATTGGAGAAAAGAGGAGGCTAAAGTAAAACCTGTATTTCCCAAAGAGTGTTTGGAGTTAGCTTTGGTCAAATGACTATCAGAACATATAAAACATACACTTTAAAAGAAATAAGTACAGTTAAATAAGTTCCTTGATCTAACAGTCAAAGTAGGACAGGAGCTGTAGATTTCTGATAGAGTACTTACCTAGAATAGGAAGGCTGATTTCAATCCCCAGTACCACACACACAAAAATAAGTTACAAAACAATTAAAAGAATTACAGTAGATGGGGTAGAGAGAGAAGATGGGAGGGGAGGGGAGGGAGGATAGTAGAGGATAGGAAAGGCAGCAGAATACAACAGACACTAGTATGGCAGTATGTAAAAAAGTGGATGTGGAACCAATGTGAATCTGCAATATGTATATGGGGTAAAAATGGGAGTTCATAATCTGCTTGAATCAAATGTATGAAATATGATATGTCAAGAACTTTGTAATGTTTTGAACAACTAACAATAATTTTAAAAAAGGAGGCCAATGGATACCTAAGTTGGTATAAGCAGAAAATAGTTGAAGAACATTGATGAACTTTAAAAAAAAGGAACTGAGAAAATAATTGAATGGATTAAAGTGCAATTAAGCAGTGGAAAACATAACTTTGAATAGTGGCCTTCATAACCTTCATGTAGAGATAAACAGAAAAATACATTTGGAGTTCTTTATAGAATTGTGGTTAGATCAATAAGACATTCTAAGTTGTTTTGTTGGTTTGTTTTCTTTCCTCCTCCTCCTCCTCCTCCTCCTCCTCCTCCTCCTCCTCCTCCTCCTTCTTCTTCTTCTTCTTCTTTTGTAGCAGTGATTGGACCCAGGAGCTTCCCACTGAGTTACATCTCGACCCTTTTTTTATATTTTATTTTGAGACACGGTTTCACTAAGTTGCTTAGGATCTCACTAATTTGCAGAGGCGAGCTTCAAATGTGTGATCCTCCTTTGTCAGACTCCCAAGTTAATGGAACCATATGCATGAACACCCGTGCTCATTCCGTCATTCTGAGTTTTATCCAAGAACAAAAGATAACTTTAAAAATATTCTCTTCATCATATTAGTTTAGCAAATTCAGAAGAAAACTGAAGTGAACTGTGTTTTTGCACTAAGTAACTATTTCTAACACACAACACTAAAAGTGTTTACTTCTAGTTTGGTTATGAAAAACTTTCCTTTATTTCATATGTCCCATGAAAATGAGGTTTCAGACACTACAGCCAGAATATATTTATGCCCTATGAAAATTTTGGAAATTCTCTTCCTAGGATCAGGTAACAAATATATCTGGGTGGCCCATCAAACTTAAACATAAACCTCAATGTTTAAAAAAAGTTTCTAAATATTTGATTGTGGAGCCATATATTTGTAATTTCAGTGACTTGGAATGCTGAGAGAAGAGGATTTAAAGTTTGAGGCCAGGCCTAGCAACTGAGTTAGACTCTATCTCAGTCAATAAAAACATAAAGATGGCTGAGGATGTAGCTCAGTGGTTAAGTGTCCCAGGGTTCAATCCCCAGTACCAAATACAAATACACACACACACACACACACATATATCTCCACGTACACACTGGGGAATGTAACTTAGTGATAGAAAATGTTTGTGTTCAAACTCCAGTGATGAAAAAAAATAAACCTTACTGAATGTACAATAGAAACAAAATGCTAATATTGGATTTATTATGTAGACTTTTATTCAGCTATAATTTCACCTTAATTTTGCATAAATATTATACCCATAATCCTGAAAGATGTATAGGAGGCACTGATGCTCTAACATTATGAGTAGAAAGTTTTAATTAAATCAAGTTTTGGCATTTACAAATTGTGTGGGTATAATAGAAATTCACAGTAGAAATCCCTAGATACTCAGCTAAAATAGATTATAGAGCTTTTAATATAAATCAAAACCATATCTTCAAGGATCAAATCTTAGTATAAAAGACTCAGTTTTTAAAAATGTGATTCTTTGAAATACCAATGTTTTCTGTTTGTAATTCTGTGAATAATAATGGCACATCATAAGTAGATTATGACCATAATAATACTATATCTCATTTATTATATCCCCTCATACAAAACACCCAGTATAATAAACACTAGTAATCTTTTTGATGAAAAAATTACTACACATTTTTTGTCATAGATATTCTTAATATGCTTTGCTCACTGCCTATTTCAAAAATAACATCTCAGTTTGACTTTACTTTAAAAACATATAGTATACCTCTTAGAGGATACATATGGGGTAGTTTAAATAGCTTTGCTGTCGCAAATAAAATGAGAGATATTAACTAAGACATGTTTCACATCTCAACATACATAATTTGACTATTAAAAATGATTCAATAAATCCATCAGCCTCCTTATAGATCCAAAATATCAGTTTTAACTGAAAGACATGATGATCTCAATTTCTTTTCAATTACCACTCCAAAGAACATAAACACTTGAATGCATCCCTGTCTTCTCCCAGAATTTGTCTCTAAGTTTAAGGTGACTTTGCACTATCATGCCTCACATCAAATAGAAAAAAAAACCTTTTGCTATTCCTTCTTTTATTTAAAATTGTAGTATTTATGAAGTTCTTTATCAATACCACACCCACCTTCATAACTTTTTTATTTTGCCCCAACCCAAAAGACATAGAGCCCCGGTGCAGTTCACATACTCTCCCCTGACTCATTAACTATAGATTTTTCTTTAGTCCAGGTATCTATATATCTAAGGCCTCCTAGAGCCTAATTTCACAATCCAAAATTCATTCCAGATATTTAAGTTAACAGAGATGAATAATCATTCTGGAATCTCTCTCTCTCTCTCTCTCTCTCTCTCTCTCTCTCTCTCTCTCTCTCTCTTTCCTCTGATTCCCTATAAGGAAATAAAATAAAATTAATGATGGGTGCAGTAGCATACTCCTGTAATCCACGTGGCTCAAGAGGCTGAGGTAAGAAGACTACAGGTTCAAAGCCACCTTCAGCATGTTTGCAAGTCAGTAAGCAAATTATGGAGACCCTGTCTCCAAATAAAATATTAAAAAGGTCTGTGACTGGGGCTCAATGATCAATCACCTCTGGTTAGTCCCTGACACCAAAAATAAAAAAAATAAAAAATAAAATAAGTACTCTAGGACCATTTCCACCATCAGCATGTACTACCAAATAGGGAAATAGTAAATCTCACTTTGAGAATAACTATAAGAGATAATAAAATCAACATCAAGGCCTGTTATGACAAAATCAATTTCTCATAGGTGAAAAAACATTGTACAGTAATTAAACAAATATGCCATCAACTGCAGTTAAATATTGCACTTATAATTATCACATTTTGCAAGTCATTGTTTTCATCTATGTGCTACTATTTGCATGAAGGAAACATAATTTTCACGTTGAGTATCGATTTTAGCTTTGATTGTATTCCAAGGAACAGTATAGTGAGAAAATGAGAGATGAGGGACAAGTAAGGCTTGTGTGAAAGTCCCAAGGTGTGGGTGACTCTCTCTGGTTGAGATTAGAGGGCATGAGTTGTTGCCCCACAGATCCTTATGCATGGGTGAATGCTCCAGCACCACGACATCAACTGCTGGGCAGGCATTGGTTGAGACACCTGAGTCTCCTAGGAAAACTCATATTTGCCACACTGTTTTTCAGTTACAACCTCTCCTGCCTATTGGAACCTCCATTCCAGCAGATCAGCAAACCTTCAGGGTGACAAATAAGAGACCACTTAAATCTCAGAGACAATTGATTTCCAAAGCCAACAGGGGCACAGGATCTCCCAAATCAGTGACATTTATGATAATTGTGTTGCCTTACAATCAATTTCTATTTTTTATATTTTTTATCCATAATTTCTATATATTATAAACTCTTTTAGTGTTTATTTTTGATCAAATTATTATAGGTGTGTCTTACATTTTCATTTTTCTTTGTAATTTTTTTCACTACAGATCATAAATGGAGATAATTATCAATTAACAAACTTGTATTAATTTTGAGAATGTATTCTATCAGTGAATATATGCTGTAGTCATAAAATCCATTTTCAGTTTGAGGTATTATGAAAACTTCTGTATTAAGGAAAGTAGCATGGATCTTCCTTTTCTTTTGAGAGATATTCCCTGATGATATTCTGTGAAGGAGAGTTAGTGCATCATTTCATATCTCCTTTAAAATTTTTCACTTAACTCTCTGCTCCCCTACACTTTCTTTAATGGGCTTATTTTTATTTTATTCTTAGTTTTGGCACAGTGCAGACTTCTTTTTACCACACTTTTCATAAGCACAATGTTTATAACCATGCCAATGGGTGCATTATGCATATTTTCAAATTTCTACAGTGAAAAGAAATTAGAAATACATTGTTGTTCATTATTTCCTCAAAACATTTCTCAGACATTTCTCAAAATTATTCCAGGTCCTTCCTAGAGGCTTCAGAAGATTATTTCAAGGATACAACAACCATTAGAGAAGATCACTAAATGGACAAAAATCCTATTTTTTTTTAAAGTGTCCCTGTTGAAAACCTAAAAGAATTAGGAATAAGAACTTTTCAAGGAGCCATGTGGACTAGTAGAGTAGTGAAAGTGTTTTGGCTTTGGAGTCAGACTGAGTTGATCTTCAATCCCAGGCAAGCTGCTTAGTAGTTGTGAGGCTTTGAACATGTTTTTTTTTTTTTTTTTTAACACTAAACTGATTTGTGTAAAATTTACCAATAAACACCTGAGGGTAGCACTCTTATCTTCCTTTCATTTTGTGGGATACAAGGAGCCTAACTTTCAAAAGCAGTGGTTAATTATAAAGTTTCTACTCACCTTCACTTTTGTCCATTTTCTCTCATTATGATCTCTCTCTCTCTCTCTCTCTCTCTCTCTCTCTCTCTCTCTCTCATGTTCATTCTCGCTCTCACTCTTGCTTTCATTCTTTCTCTCTCTTTAACCAGGGATTGAACCCAGGTGTGTTTAACCACTGAGCAACATCCCCAATCCCTTTTACTAATTTTAAATCTTTGAGACATAGTCTTGCTAAGTTGTTCATGGCTTCCCTAAGTTGTTTGAACTCACAGATCTCCTGCCTCTACCTCCTGAGCCACTGAGATTACAGGTGTGCACCACCATGCCCAGCTGTATTTTTCTGGTTTGATCTTTACAATAACTAGTCACCTTTCAACCTTTCCAGAAGCCTGGGGGTGGTAAGGGCAATAGAAATGCCAAGGGAGTGATAGCATGTGAGCCAGTCCCTGAGTTACCTGTGAGGTGAATTCTGGGCCATTGTCTCATTGGATAGAAGTGGACATCCCAAAACAGGGGATTATGTGAGTCAACTACCATGGAGGCTTGCTTGTTAGAAGTGGGAAAGGCTTGTTTTTTACTTGGGGCATGTTGGTGAAATCAATCTGCCAGTCTGCAGCTGGGATATGACAGTGTGCCTGATGAGAAGGGAAAGGTTTAGGTTTTAATGGAGTATTGATATTGGTATTGATTCTCTGGCAGATCTGACAAGTGGAAGGGATCTGTTGTAGGAGGATCTTATCACGTGGGGGAAGGATGAAAAAGGAGTGAAGGAAGAGGGTTTTTTCCCTCCGATAGCTTGCATGCTCTTGTGGCAGCTATGAGTTTAGCTTGTTGGTTGGTGTTATTGGGTGGGAGAGGTTTTGCCTCTATGATGGATGAGAGGGAAATTACAGCATACCCCGCTACTTTAACCCCTTTGTATATAAAGGAGCTACCATCTGAGAACCAGACGAGGTCCAAAGAGGGTGGAGGTCCCTCAGAAATGGTGATAGGGCAGGGTAAAATTGTCATGGGCCACTGCTAGGGCTCTGAGGCATGGGGGTCAGCCATTGACCGTGGGGTCGAGCTGTTTGGATAGGTAGGCCACTGGTGCAAATGTGGGGCCATATTCCTGACCCAAAATGCCCAGACTTTGTCCCTGTTTTTCATGTACATGGAGAGTGAAGGGTCGGGAGAGGTTGGGGAGATGCAGGGCAGGTGCCTGGAGGAAGGCCTTTTTAAAGGGCTTCCCTACCACTGAGAGTAGGGGTTCATCTTGGGGGCCCTTGGCCAGATTATATAGCCAAACCTAAGAAGGAGAGTATGTCATCTTTGGTCTTTGGTGTATAGACACAATAAGCTGTTTTCTGTCTACTGTAATGGCCTTTTTCCCTTGAGAGACATTGACCTCTTTACATGCTATTTTGGCCTTTTGTGGAGAAGCCTGATATCCCTTTAAGGCCAAAAAATAGGAGAACTGTGTCATCTGTTGAGCACCCTTTGGACAGGCTAGAAGAATTTATAGAGGTTTGCAAGAGGTGCAGAGAGTAGGATTGGATTGGAGCAAGAAGAAAGCCTGGAAATTGTAGAGATCCCATAGCATGGAGAGATCCAGGGACCCAGAAAGGGGCCATCTGCTTTGGTTGTCTAAGGGATAAGTGGGGCAGGCCTGGGTGTTATATTTGATCCAAGAGGCATTGTAGGGGAGAGTCGAGCGGCAGAGAGGACACATTACCCATGTAAGGAGGAGGGAAGAGGACGCAGAGAAGGAGGAAACTGATTTATTGGCAAAAGGGGCCAGCTAGAGCCAAAAATTGGTCCCAGCTAGAGCCAAAAATTCAGGAGTGACTAAATGGCAGGTTCAAAATGCAGAGAGTGGTTGTCACTGAATCCTGACAGTTGAAGCTCTCATCCTGGACAGAGCCGGAGCCATGGGAGACCTTGGCCAAGGCTTTTCAGGACCCCTCCTGGAGAGGCTGGGTACTCCCAGGGCCGGAAAGAGGAGAGAGGAAGGAGAGGGTAAGTGTCTCTCTAGCGGCTGAGTCTTAAGGTGAGAGGACTAGGACTTTCGAATCTGCCCAAGGAAGGAGTCCCTGAGGGCTACCATAGCCTTAAAGGTTGTGGTGGGGTGCTTTCCTCCCCGCAGGTGGGCACAGAGATTTGCCAGATGATAATCAACATACTGCAAGAGGGAGGATTCGGGACACTGGGGTGAAAAGATTGGAAGTCAGAGGCCAAGGTTTATCCAAAGAGGTGTGGACTGTCTCGAAATCCTTGAGGAAGGACAGTCCAGGTTAAAGGCAAAAAGATATCCTTTAAATCTATGACCAAGAAGTGGGTGGCAGTGTGGGGATCTGAGACAGAGGGTGTATGGGTTGGGAACCAAAGGGTGTATGGGCCTAACAGAGGTGTTGATGAGTCCTGAACTAAGCGATAGGTCCCGTTGGGCTTTTCTACCGGTAGTATGGTAGTATTGTAAGGGGAATGAGCAGGATGGAGGTACCCCTTGCCAAGAAGGTCCTGATTAATAGGTTGTAGGCCCAGAAGAGCTTTTGTGGACAGGGGGTATTGAGCCTGATTTGGGAAGGTGTTAGGATCTTTGAGATGAATGTTAACTGGTTGGCAGGAAATGGTGGAATGGGTGTGGGTATCCCATACAATTGGATCAGCCAGGTTAGTATGGTATTTCATATCAGCCTCACAAGTGGAGCAGAATGGCCAGTCTTCTACCAAAAGGGCCAGAAAATGTGAACAGGCTGATTCTGGGGCCTGACTGATGCCAGGAGCCTGTATGTTGATTGTTGTATTGAATTTAGAGAGAATACCTCGGTTGAGCAAAGAAACAGGACATTGGGGCTTAAATAGGAATGTCTGAGAGAATGGGAAGTTGTCTATGGAACAGAGTAATAGGGGAGTCTTTTTTGGATAGATGGTCTTTTCTCCTACCTGACAATAGGAGAGGTGGACGGCACTGTTTGCCCCCAGAATTCTGTCAGGACTGAGAAGGTAGCCCCAGTGTAAAGGAGAAAGTCAACCTTGCACCTATCTACCTGAATCCGCACCCTGGGTTCCTGTCTATTGATTGTTACAGCTGGGGACAAGGACCCAAGGCACCATCAATGGATTGCCATGCCCAGAATGTCGAAGGGTTCCCTGGCCATAGGCCTCCTACGGGATCTAGGACAATCAGAGCCCCAATGACCTTGTTGTTGACATTTAGAGCATGGGGTACGCAGAGTGCATAGTGCGGGGAATGCTCTATAAATATGCAGAGCTGTTCCTTAATAAACAGGCATTTTCTCCAATGGCAAGTTTTGATGGTTCTTTCATTGGTGCCGAAACCCGGAATGGGGAATGCCTTGCTGCTCAAGGGCCCCCTCTCTCAAGGCTTGCCTTCCTCATCCACTCTTTCGATTGCTGCTGCTACTCACACTACAGTGACTCTTCAGTAGGTGAGTTCCCCTATTGGGTATCCAACTTCAGACAGGCTATACACAGGGGCTTTGACCATGATCATCCAGCAAACCTCTGATGTCCAATCTGGAGGAGAGAATGCACCCCACCACGACCTTCACAGTCATGGTGGACTCTCTGGAGCCTGGTTCATGAGCAGGAGGTCCTGAGGGGTGGAAGAACAGGCACTTCCCTCTTCCCCCCCCCCAACCACCCTTGTCCCTCTCCTGAACTATGGAGGCCTCTTCTTCCCTCCCTGCAGACTCCACCTTATTAAATTCTGCACACAAGATTGGCCTTACTATCAATTAGACAATCAAAGTCAATCGCCCCCAGGAGGATCCCTAGATCCCACAATTCTCAGAGATCTGTTTAACTTCTGTGAGTGCTCAAAAAAGTGGAAGGAGATCCCTATGTTGAGGCTTTTTCTCCTTGTTCTCACCCCAACCTATCCAGCAGATGAACCCCCTCCGTACCGACCTCCTCCATCAGCTCCATCCAGCCCCTCAGGTGCTCCCCCTGACTCAGCCAACACCTTTAGTTCCCCCCAAACTAGGTCCCACCCCTAGTCCCACAAACCATGGCCCCTTTAAGAGAGGTTGCTGGACCTGAGGGCATTATCCGGATACATGTCCCATTCTCTTTGAATGACCTCACGCAACTCGAGCGAAGGTTGGGCTCATTCACCAAAGAAAAGAGTTTCAATGGGTTCTCCAGGCTTATAGCCTCACTTATATGTTATTGGCTAATATTCTCCTTCTTGAGGAACGTACCAGAGTCTGGGAACTTGCCAGAGCCCATGCAGATGAAACTCACTGAGTTAATCCCAATCATCCTCTGGGGCCACTTGCTGCCCCAGAAACTCCCGATTGGGATTATACACAAGCTGGCATACAGAGTAGGGACCGATTTTCTGCATGTATTATTGCTGGGCCCAAAAAAGTGGCACATAAGGCTGTCAATTTCCAAAAATTACAAGAGACCCCATCAGAATTTCTGGATCAGCTTACGAAAGCCCTTCAGCAGTAACCTAGATCCCGAAACTCCAGATGGCGTCATGTTCTTATGACATATTTACTCTTGCAGAGCTACCCTGACATCCAGGCCAAACTAAAAAAGCTCGAACAAAGCCCTGCCACCCCCCAGACTGAGAAATTTCAGATGCTCACCCAGGCCCTGCAGGGTGCTTCCTCAGATCACCGCCCATCACCGAAAACCCCCCTGGGTGCCTGCTTCAAGTGTGGCAAGGAGGGACATTGGGCCAGGGCATGCCCCACACCATGCACTCTGTTGGGAGTCACGCCGGCTTCAAAGACTAACTTCCCCATCCCCCAAGAAGAGCCATCCAATGGCTCACATAATCCTTACCCACCAATCAGATTAGCCCTGCTGGCTCACTTGATCCTTACCCACCAATCAGATTAGCCCTGCTGGCTCACCTGATCCTTACTCACCAATCAAAAAGCACCCCATGCCAACTGTCAGACCACCCTTGGCTCTATAAATATGCAGAGCTGTTCCTCAATAAACAGGCATTTTCTCCCATGGCAAGCCTTGATGGTTCTTTCAGGGAGTAGTACCAGGGATTGAACTCAGGGGCACTTGACCACTGAGCCACATCCCCAGCCCTATTTTGTATTTTATTTAGAGATGGGTCTCACTGAGTTGCTTAGTGCCTTACTTTTGCTAGGGCTGGCTTTGAACTCACAATCCTCCTGCCTCAGCCTCCCAAGCCACTGTGCCGGGCCAGACAAGTGAACTAAAAGAAGTATTTTCTGGTCTAAAGATAATGCAGTCCCTTGGTTACTTAAAAGATGCATTATCTTTCTGTAATTCACATTTCGTTATCACCTTAAAATATACACTAGAATTAACAGTAAAAGTATGTGTAGTTCATATTTTTATAAATAAGGGCCTTGGGTTGATTTTGTAACTGAAAAGTGAATGAGATCTTAATTTAATAATTTTGTGTAATCCCATTGTATTTGGAATGATTATTCTGTCAAATTAAAGATGTTGGAATTTTTTTTTAATCTTTATTTTTTGAGTACTGGGGATTGATCACCATCTGCCTTCGAATGTGAGTTCTGTGGTATTACTTAGCCACTTAGCCACTGATCCGTATCCCCATCTTTTAAACATTTTATTTAGAGACACAGGATATTATTAAGCATCTTAGAGCCTTGCTACATTGTTGAGGCTAGCTTTGAACCCATGATTATCTTGCCTCAGCCTCCCAAGTCACTGGGATCATAGGCATCTACTATCAAGCCCAGTGAAGATGCTGGATTTTAAGAGTGCAGAATTGGCAACAAAATGGCAAATATAAAGTGAATGTCCAAATTGGACCTTTGTGGTAGGTATATTTAGGTAATACTCATAAAGTCAATGTGTAAGTGATATGTCAGGGGTCTTTGTCTCAGTTTTTTTTTTTTATTTCTCAGTCTCTCACCTCTGTGTTTAGTGAATGTCATGTAACTTTATATACTGTCCCTTTACACAGTTGCTTCTGTATGAAAAAGTGTATTTAAGACTGCCTTTTTGTCATCACAACACTATCTTTCTAGAATGTTGTGCACTTGTTCAGATAAGATAGATTATCAACCCTGATCTGGAGCAAAATCAGGAGTGAGATGGTGAGCCAACCAGAGAACTGAGAACCTGGTATGATTAAGAACACCAGTAAGTAGGGAAAACAATTTAAATTCTGGACAAAATACAAAAGAAACACTACATATCACATGTGTAAACTAGGACAAGATTGTGTTTGACCCTGTGCAATTTTTATTCACTCAAGAAATAATAATAACATAAAATTACTTAAAATATGAGAAAATTAACTTTAATAATAACAAATAGCATGCAAAAAAGGGAGGGTTGGCATTAGATTACTCTCATAAAAGAGATAACTAAGTAAGTTTAGAAATGTACATTTGTGCTGGGGATATAACTCAGTGGTAGACAATTTGTCTTGCCTGTGCAAGAGTCTGTGTGTGGTTCCAGCACTGCCAAAAGAGTGTAAAAAATAAACAAAAGAAATGTATACTTAATTTCCAAAGTTGATAGCTAAATAGACATATTTTCTGATACAAATATCAAGGTGTAAATAAGCAATGAGGAAAAGAACAATTAACTGATGATCACACATGTTCAGACAGAGCAAATTTATATACATGTTATTTTCTTATTATGAGAAATTATATTTCTTATTTCTCATCAGTTTCATTTTTATTTGTACTATTTAATTGGCTGAATCTTTAACTTGGTTTTATGCATTCTGTAAAGCATCTTTTTTATTCTGAAAAAGTACATGTAGAAAAGTAAGTTTACTTTTATAACCATTTTCAAGAGTATGACTCAGTAGAATTGAGTGTACTTACTGAATTTTTTACCATGGAAAACAACCAAAGCACACTAATAGCTATTTCCTATTTATCCTTCCCTCAACCTCTGCCAATGACTAACCATTTGTTATGATTTATTTATTTACTTGTTCTGGAAAATACATCTAATTTGAACCATAGAACATGAGGAATGTTCTTCCCTTTGTTTTTTATGTTAGCACAATGTTTTCAAGATATATTTCCATTGCAACTTAATTTAGTACTCTCATGAAACATATTGCTAAATAATATTGCACTATACAGCAGAGCAAATTTTGATTTTTTATTGATCTGTTGATAAAGTTGAGTTATTTTTAACTTTTAGTTTTTGTAAATAGTTCAGCTATAAGTATTTATGTGAAAATTATTGTCTTAGTGTTTTCAGTTACTTTGAGTATATTTCTAAGGGCAATCGTGGGTTCAGTTACTATTTTTGTTGCTGTTGTTGATTTTATTGAAAAAAAAAATAAGGTGCTATCCACCTAGTAAGGCCCCAAACAACTTAGTGAGACCATATCTCAAAAAAATAAATAAATAAAAAAAATAAAAAAGGGCTGGGGTAGGGCAACCCTGAAGTAAATCCCCAGTTAAAAAAAATTTTAAAAAGTTACTTATCTGTATAAAATTCAAAACTGATGCAACAGAACATCATATTAGAGCACAACTCCACCATGAAGCCAGAGTCCCAAGCTGTCACCCACCCAGCATCCTCACATTCTCCATGATGACAGCGGTGGAAGTGTAATAAAGTAAAAGCAGAGGCATGTACCCTGGGGGAGGAGAGAGTAGGTTGTGTCTGGAAAGGGTACAGTGATGTTCACAGGTTGAAGTCAACAGAATGGAAGTCACCACCTCTTTCCAAGGAAACATGACAGTGACTAAAGGAAAAGTGCAAAGGCACTCTTCTCCTGGAGCCAGAGCAGTTGTGCCCCTTCTGCTCACACCAACACAACCTGGAAGAGGTTAAAGGAGGTTATGCACGAAAAAAGTGACCTTCAGAGAAGTCCATGCAAGGAGGGGAGCAGGGCTCACAGGAACTGCAAACTAGGTGGAAAGGGGGCTCCTTCTACAGGAAGCACTGACTGCAGGGAGTCAGACCCTCCTGAGACTCACTTTCCCACTTGAAGAGAGTTGTCAGCTGAGGTGCCCACTGCTACAGAGAAAGAGATCACTTGGAAACCCTTAGAGACTGCCTGCCCATCCTAGCACTCTCATTACCAACTCCCACTCTTTCTGAGGCCACAATCCCCACACACATATCTGGTCTCTGAACACAGCTGCTGCTGACAAGGACTGTGCCAGGAACCAGTAGTGATGCGCCAGGTAGGCCTGGATGGCATAGAGGGGCACCTGGGGGATGAGGTGGACTTTGTGCTGGCTGAAGGCTGAGGGCAGGTAACAGCTCTCCTGTGCCATGTCACAGAACAGTACTAGCTGGTAGTCCTCCTGGGGACACTGTGTGCACAAGCTATGGAAGAGGGCCTCTGCCTGGCAGTCATCTCATAGCTCAGCTGGTCTGCAAACAGCAAGCTGTAGACCTTGTGCCCCTGGGAAACTGGGTCCAGGTAGTGGTGCAAGAACAGGGCCACTTCCTCAACCGTGGTCCCTGGGTACAGAGTAGCACCTCATCAAAGGTGGGCAGGGGCTGGTCTGGGGCCTGCATGTAAATGGCCAGGGCAGCCAACAGCACCTCAGAGTGGCCACACATGACCAGGTTGGGCTGGCCAGCCTGCAGGCCCACGGGGAGAGACCACTCCACAGGAGGCTCGCCCATCCTGGCCAGGTAATCCAGACAATGGCCCAGGGCCTCCAATTCCAGGCAGCCAAGCAGAAAGACACTCATGAACTCCAGGGACTGTTCCATGATGACCCTCATCTTGGTCACCAGGCTGATCTTAGAGGATTGCAATGGTGGTAATTCTTCCATCACTCTCCTCACACAGTCTCTGGTGGCCTCATTGAACCCCTCGGTGGCCCTTAAGATGTCAGCTGGGGTGCACTTGTCTTTGATGAAGGACAGCATCATGAGGGCAGCTTCGCTGGGACTCTGCTTCCAGGGCTTGGTGCTCAGGTGAACAGGCTGCTCGGCCATGTAGAAGTTGAGGTAAAAGTGCTCTCTGCACTTCCTGCTCACAAACTCCTTTCAGTCATCCAGGAAGTGCTCCATCTGCCTGCAGAGGGCTTCCAGGAGCTGGGTGACATCCCCACTCTCTGTCAGCTGGCTTACCCACTCCAAGTGGAAGTCCATGTGGATAAAGATGCCAATCCTGGGGCAGCAGTAGACATCAGCAGTCCAGGTGTGGAACAGCATGTTTCCTGTAGAGTACAGGTTCAGGAAGGCTTGCACAAGCTGCTGCACATGGCAGAATAACTGGAGGAAACAGGGGCATAAGGCAGATGTCACAGTGAACTACTAGAGGGGGACATGACAATTTAAACACACATGGGTTCTAATGGAAGAGGCTTGGGTTCACTCCTCCCTTAGGGTCACTGGGAAACACGATCAGCCTAAGGAGTGGGTTCCCATCTTTGGTAAGTGATCAGGTGGCAGATAAGAATGTTGACTGTGGGCTGGGCTGTGCTCAGTGGTAGAGCACTTGCCTAATATGTGCCAGGCCCTGGCTCTGTATCCAGCACCGGGGGGAAAAACGTCAATTGTGAAGTACAAATAAACTGTAAGAAAAGACCCTTTACATGAGAGAGAGACTATTATATAAATCAATAACCTGTGTCAACAATTACTTCAGGTTTTTTTCAGTACTGGGGATTGAATCCAGGGTAGTCTACCACTGAGCTATGTCTGTAGCCCTTTTTATTTTGAGACAGGATCTCACTAAGTTGCTAAGGCTGGTCTTTAACTTGCAATCCTCCTGTGTCAACCTCCTGAGTCGCTGGTGTTACAAGTATGTGCCACCACACCTGGCTTTATTACCTTTTTTTTAATATATATATTTTTAGGTGTAGACGGACACAACACAATGCCTTTATTTTTATGTGGTGCTGAGGATTGAACTCGAGTCCCGCCCATGCTAGGCAAGCGCTCTACCGCTGAGCCACAATCCCTTCATCAAAACTTTAGTTTTGATGAAGAGTGCCCATTAGAATCTTGAGGTGTTTGATTTTGCCAATTTTCAGAGTAAATGAAGCCATTCATACTTCTTCCTAAGGTCTACCTACCTGGTCACCTCCTGTTAAATGCAGTGGATTAACCACCGGTGGTGACAGATCCCTCTGATGCTCTTAAGGAGGAGCTGATGCCTCCATGGCCTGTCCCACTTCAGATGTGGCTCCAGGAAAGGTGCACCCTGAAGACCCAGAAGCTTCACTCTCTGGAGCCACTCTGTCCACCAGAGGCCTACCCCTGCCTATTCCCCTTTGCAGTCTTCAGGACAGTGAGCATGCCCAGCCTGAGGCAACAGGGCCACCTGCTCACCTCAGAAAACCTCTCCACTTCCATACTCTTGTGGTCTTTCTTGCCAGACATCAGCATCAGCTTGTTTAAAAGATCCCTCAGCTCTTCCAAAGTGTAGGAGCAATCTGGCTCCAGGCCACTGAGACCTCCATGGAGGATCAGGTGCAGGGGAGATCTGGGAGGCAAAACATGTTTAGAGGCCAATTTCTGGTGGCTGAAACTGACTCTGTAGCAGGCCAGTGTGTGTCACCAACACTGCACCTGGAATCTGGGATGGCTCACCTTCTGGTTGCCTGTGGATGCTCTGATCTCATAGATGCCACAGACAGGGACGAGAGCTCAGTGGATCCATGGCTTTCCTTCACTGTCTTCAGCCGCTCCAAGTTCCTGACAGAATCTTGCTGTTGGGACAAAAGCAGAGAACATGGGCCAGGGTTTGAATGACTGTCTTCCACCCTCTCCTCCTCCTGCCTCTGCCCTTCCTGGGCAAACTCCAGCCACCCTCCTCCAGGGCTCTGGGTGTAGCTGCTCACCCAGTGCCTGAGGCTGTCTCACTGCCTGATCCCTCAGGACCCTGCCTGGTCTCCAAGGACCCTGGCCACTCAGTGTGGCTGCGCTGGTGCCTGGTTCCTAGCTGAATACTTGGAGTGCACGTGGCCTGCACTTATGAAAGATTGGGTGGATAGCCACAGGCCATGCTGCCAGGTGGGAAGCCACCATCCTGCTGTGTTCCCAGAACAAAGGCCCTCTGAGGAGAGATGCCTGATTGAACAGGAGCCCTAAGTTTGTAATATCCTACCATGGTCCCTGAGCATGGCCAGAACAACTTAGGAAAATTTTAAGAGAATTTGATCTTTTAGCATGAAAACTGCAAACTTCTCTCTCTGTCCATCTCCCCACCCTCCAACCACATGTAGGACCAGCCATCCCAAGGCTGTGCAGGCCTCTGGACATGTCTGCTCATTGGGTGAGTTATGTAGTGCAGGTTAACTCAGACTCTGGTACAGTCAATTTACTTAAATGTTTAATTTTTTTTCTGATAAAAATAATCAATATCAATTGTGAAAAATACCAAAAAGTAATAAAATAAAGGACAATTACCACCATTCAGATAAAACCACTGTACACCCTCTTTTACTCTTCCTATTGTGCTCTTTTCACACTTGTCTTGTAGGTTGGAGACTGCTCTTGACATGCAGTTCCATAGCTCTCTTCCAAACCAAGACAAAGGAAGCATTTCTGTATATGAAGAAAAGTTGGTTTTCAACATCAGTTTAAATGGCTGTCCGTGTGACCTCAAAGCACAGCAGTTCCCCAGGGCTACAAGATCTCCATGCCTTGGAACCAGGAACAAGACTCACCAGCTTACTGGGGAGGTGAGGTTCATTTTTCAGAGCCTTCCAGAGTTCTTTCAGCAGTTCCATGAACTTGCTTAAGCCTGCCTTCTTGTCCAGTTTATACAGCAGGGACACATAGCCCTGCACAGCATCATGGAAGCAGGCCACCTGGTCCACATCAGTGTCATTTTCTCCAGCCAAGATGGAGGCAAGGTCCACAAACACCTGGAGCTCAGTGATGCCTGAGACAGAAAGGGGGCTAGCACAGGACCACTCCACGATGCTGCACAACTCATATCTGGGGCATGATCCTTAGTGAGGCCATCAATAGACACTAAGTAAACATCTAGGGCCTGCCTTCAGTTAAGACTCCAGGATACCTTTTCTTTTGCAGGATATGCTTACATCACTGACCAACATCTAACTTTTACCAAACAATTCCCAGACACTGTACTAGGCTTGTGTGCACCTTATTTACTTTAATCCACAAACATCATCACTTAAACAAAAACAGGTTCAGTTGGTAAATAATATGTGGATAATTAATTATTTTAAAAAACTGAGATAATTCTCCTGAGTTAATTACCAATCAAAGATTGTACATCAAAACAGGCTCAGGAGTACAAGCAGCACAGTTCTGGATGAGAGCTGGAGCCAGCGCAGCCTCAGTGCTATCAGGAGGTGTCCCACCAGGCCTCTGTGGTGCACCAGTGCTGCTCCTGCTCCATCTGCTTTGCCTTTCTTACCTCCCCTCCCCACCCTCTACCTAATCCACTCAACCACACAGGCTGCTCAGCCCTAGACTGGGAGAGAAATGCACAACTTCTGCAAGCTTGCTGCAGCAACATCCCTTGTGTGCAAGAGCTTGCCTAGGCCTTTAGCAGATGAGTTGGAAGGCACAAAAGGAGTCAAGATACTGAAGAAAATGATGCCAGCATCCAAAGATGGAGAGTGCAGCAGTTTTAACCAGAACTCTGAAAAGCTGTCCTGATGCAAACTCCTGGAAGCAGACATTGCCCTCCACCTACACACACACACATTATTGAGGCAGGATGTTCCCAAGTTCAGGAACAAAACTTGGCAAACAGATGAAGCTGAGCTACCCCTGTACCTCCCAGAGCCTCGTGCAGCCAGCTGACCAGCTCCTTCTGCAGGGCAAGCTCTTCCAGACACTGGCAGTGGGGCTCACTGATGTCCTGCAGCAGCTTCTTGGCCTGGCTTATCTGGTCCAGTATCTCATGGCGGGTGGCCTTGAATTCATCAGTCTGCAAGATGAAGCTCTGCTGAGGGCTATACCAGAGACCACCCATGCATGCCTTCCCACATGCCTGGACAAGAAGATGTTACAGCAAGAGTGTGACACACTCTTGCATCAAAAATAGTATGACCTCCATGGCCCTCTTTGCTATACTGCAGAAGCTACTGTCCACAGTACCCAGGTGCCATGAGGAAGCCTTCAAGGACTTTGAAACCTGTTCCGCACAGCAGCCCTGCCAGGTCCGGGCTTCTCTGTGAGAGTTAAAGACATGCTGAAAGTTTCAAGATTAGGTATGGACAATTCACACTCTGCTAAATTTTAAGCACTATCATGCCTGTCTCTATTGAAACATAGGTCATACACACTTTAAAAATGTGAGGCTAAGAAACAGGAAGGAGAAACTCAGGACTGACCTACCACAGGAGCAATGCACCATTTGGTACTTCCTGCTGGAACTAGGAAAGGTATCTGGACAATTGACAAAATATTTCCTTTTGTACTTTTATAACATAATGAAATATGATTCCTCTGGAAAGAGGATGGTTTCTCTCTCCTGATTTTTTGGTTCTCATATCGACCCAAGAAAACTCACTAGCTAAGGAACAGTCACAGTATCTCAAGCAAAGGTAAAAATGCAGGCCATGGAATGTTCCAGCCTCAGTGCAGCCCTGACAGAGCCTTTCAATGGAGTTGCCACACTGCCCATCCCAGATTCCCTGTGGCTTCCAAGGATTCTGAGGTAGGCCCCCACCTCACAGGAGCCCCCAGCAAATAACTTATGAATTTTATTAAAGTGTAAAGAACACTGAAGTCACTAGTCAATCCAAAATCCTTTTTGACCTTGCAGATGACTTTGGCCGAACTGATTGCCTGGTGCAGGCTATGGTACTCCTTGATCTGCTCAACACGCACTGAGATCCAGCCCCTCTGGGCCTGAAGGTGTACTTCACACATGATCTGGAGGTCCAAAGTCAGGTCATGGTATTTATCTACAAAGTCTTTGAAGATGACATCATTTTCTGCAAAGGTGACATCTCCTGACTTCAGATCCTGATATAGTTTTATGAACCTTTGGTAACAAGGTGAGTATAAGTACTCATAGGCCTTTGTAAGTGCATGGGGCTGCCTTTCATATACCCCTTTGGGATTGTTCAATGTGCGGTTTCTTCCCAGAAGATCTGGAAGATGTGACTGTCTGTCAGCGAGTCTATCCTTTCAGCCATTTCCTGGACCTCAGGGCCTAGGTTGTAGTGTGTTACCTGCTTACAGGCCGAGGACTCTGGCTGGCTCACACTTATGGTTTCATTAAGTCTTTTGCAATTCAGGTCTTCCAGGTGTCTTGCTTCAATCTCTTCAAAATCCACTTTGGAAACCACAAGGAAACATCGAAAACTGCTAGTCATGGTAGCATCTTATTTTACTTTCCCAATATTTCTAATCACTGCCTTAAGAAAACTAAGTGAACACCATTGCTGGGATTTTTGTCACAGGAAGAATTTATCCCTCCTCCCCTCCACCCTGTTGTGGGCTCATTCATCATTTTGCATGATAAATAACAGACTATAAGCTCTTGTGTGGAAAGGACAGTTGGAAACACACATCCATCTCCTTTCCTCCCAAATCTGACTCCAGTGACAGATTGGAAATTGCTTTTTAAAAGATCATAACCAGCAGGAATGAGGAGAGTAGAGAAGGAGCCCAATAGCAACACACACTGGGAAGTAGAAAGATGACCACACCAGTGGCAAATGATACTCCTGGGGCCTGAAAACACAGACCCTGAGGCCACAGTAGACATGAGCTCAGCCAGGCCAAGCACAAGCTTCTGGTAGAAAAGGACACTAGTTTCTAAGGTCACCCTAGACTGGGGGAGGCAGAGATGGAACAGGAGGTGGGTTCAAAGTCTGTTTAAGAAGCAGATGGTGAGAGTTCACCCCCACCATGGAGGCTGCCCTCTGCCTGGCAGGGGACAGGACGGACCACCTGCAGGGCTCTCAGGCCTGGAGGCCACTTCTAGACATATACCTGTCTTGGGCAATTACAAAGGACAGGGAGTATTCAATTTAAGGACCAAGAGGACCAAACATCCACCAGGGCAGGAGAACTGGAATAGAGGAGCTCACCCTTCTACTCTCCCTCTTGGATCCAGAAACCTGGCAGCATGCAGGGGGCTGCAAAAGTGACCAGCCCACAAGAGAAGCCCTCAAAGACCATGTCAATTCAAGGGGAGCTACAGAGCCTCAGGGGCCATGGCCCAGAAGCCCTTAGCCTGTCAATCCACTTGTGGTGACTGTCTTTATAGACATAGAAAAAGCTTTAACATGGGGAACATACCAAAAACCCAATAAGGCTGATGTAGCTCAGTGGTAGAATGCTTGCCTAGCCTTTGTGAGGCATGGGGTTTGATGCTCAGTGCCACAAAAAAAAGAAAAGCCTAGGTTTCATCCTCAGCATGCAATAAAGAAAAGAAAGGGGGGAAAGCCAACAGAGAGAATCAAATTGGATGAAGTGGAAAACTATGCAAGGAAAATAAAAATCTTTAAAAATATCAGTAATCTCCAAAAGATAAGATACTTCAACCATGATCCATGACAACAGCATAGTTTATAAATGGATCTTTAAAGAAAAAGGGAGGGTCTACAGTTGTGGCTCAATGGTAGAAAGCTCATGTAGCACGTGAGACACTTTATTTGAGCCTCAGCAATACATAAAGATAAAAAAATAAAGGTATTGTGTTTGTTTACAACTAAAAAAAATATTTGAAAAAAAAGTGCTGGTGAGGTGGCATATGCCTGTGATTCCAGTAGCTTGAGAGGCTGAGGCAGGAGGATCGCGAGTTCAAACTCAGCTTAAAAAAAAGCGAGATGCTAAGCAACTCAGTGAGACTTTGTCTCTAAATAAAATACAAGGAGCAGATGACAGTTACCTCAGCCTTCCCGCCACAAAGAAGGAGGTGGAACAGACAACAGCAACCCCAGCCCACTCCACGGTAGGAGGAGAGTGACCATGCTATGGCCCCATCTACTGATGCATGGGGTGGCTTTCCCCTGGCTTCCATTTAGTGACAACAGGCAGGACCAACAAGACCATCTTCCAGGTTCCTGCAGGCAAGGTATTGGTAATCTATAATACCTTGAATCCACACCGCCAGAGAGGAAGACACATGGATGACATGGAAAAACAAGGGAAGAAAGTGCTTGAAACACACCAAGCTGATACAATAATAGATTCCATTGACATTCCATTCCAAATGTACATAATTAAAATGATCTGCAGAGCAAAGAATGAATTAAAAGAGCAAATACAGGCAATAATTGACTGCTTCACCAAAGAGATATGAGAGGAAATACAGTTAACAAATGTTACTTCAAGAAAAACATAGAGACTGTGAAAAAAAATGGAAATCCTTGAAATGAAGGAAACAATAAACCAAATAAAAAATTTAATAGAAAGCACCAACAGTAGACTAGATCACTCGGAAGACAGAACCTTAGGCAATGAAGACAAAATATATAATATTGAAAATAAAGTTGACCACACAGTGAAGATGGTGAGAAGCTGTAAACATAACCTTTGAGAATTATGGGAAAACATGAAAAGACCAAATATAAGAATTACTGTGATAGGGGAAGGCACTGAGATACAAACTAAAGGAATGCACAATCTCTTCAATGAAGTAGTAACAGAAAATTTCCCAAGCCTGAAGAATGAATTGGAAATCAAAAACAAGAGGCTTACAGGACAGCAAATATACAAAATTACAACAGATCCACACCAAGGCACATTATAACAAAAATGCCTAGCATATAGAAAAAGGATAGAATTTTAAAAGCCACAAGATTAAAGTTTCAGATTACATATAGGGTGGAAACCAATTTGGATCTCAGTTGATTTCTCAGCCGAGACCTTCAAAGCTAGGAGATCCTGGAACAACATATATCAAGCTCTGAAAGAAAATGGATGCTAACCAAGAATCTTGTACCCAGCAAAATTAAGCTTCAGATTTGATGACAGAATAAAAATCTTCCATGATAAAAATTAAAAGAATTTGCAATGAGAAAGCCTTCACTACATAATATTCTTGACAAAATATTCCTTGAGGAGGAAATGAAAAATAACAATGAAAATCAGTAAAAGGAGGAAGTACACTAAAGGAAAATCCAATCAAAGGAGAAACCAAGTCAAGTTAAAAACCAAAAATAAACCAAAATTACCAGGAATAAAAACCATGTCTCAATAATAATCCTGAATGTGAATGGTCTAAACTCATCAATCAAAAGACATAGATTTACAGATTGGATTTAAAAAAAAAATCCAAAAACATGCTGCTTTTAAGAGACTCATCTCATAGGAAAAGACATTCACAGACTGAAGGTGAAAGGATGGGGAAAAAAACATACCCCTCACATAGGCCATGTAAACAAGCAGGGGTTTCCATTCTAATAACAGATAAAGTGGACATCAAACCAAAGTTAGTCAGAAGAGGTAAAGAAGGACATTTGATACAGCTTAAGGGAACCATAATCAACAAAACGTAACAATCATAAATATCTATGCCCCAAACAATGGAGATTCTATGTATATCAAACAAACCCTTCTCAATTTCAAGAAGAAATTGATCACAACACAATCATACTGGGTGACTTTAGCACACCTGTCCCACCACTGGATAGATATTCCAAACACAAACTAAACAAAGAAACTACATAACTCAATAATAAATTAATAATTTATACTTAACAGACATATATAAAGTATTTCATCTATCATCGAGTCAATACATCTTCTTCTCAGGAGCACATGGATCCTTCTTTAAAATAGACCATATATTAGGCCACAAAGCAACTCTCAGCAAATACAAAAAAATAGAGATACCACTCTGTATTCTATCATATCATAAAGAAATGAAAGAAGAAATCAATGATAAAATAAAAAATAAAAGCTACTCCAACACCTGGAGACTAAAAATAATATGATATTAGAAGAGAAATGGGTAGCAAAAGACATCAAGGAGCAGTTAAAAAATTCTTAGAGATAAATGAGAATATCAACACATCATATCAAAATCTCTGGGACACTATGAAGGTAGTGCTAAGAGGAAAGTTGATTGCAGTAAGCTCATTCATTACAAGAATAAAAAGTCAACAAATAAATGGCCTAACATTATATCTCAAAGCCCTTGAAAAAGAAGAACACATCAACACCAAAAGTAGCAGAAGACATGAAATAATTAAAATCAGAGCTGAAAACAATGAAATTAAAACAAAAGAGACAATTCAAAAAGTTGACAAAATAAAATGTTGGTTCTTTGAAAATATAAATGAAATTAATAAACTCTTAGCCAGGCTAACAAAGAGAAGGAGAAAAAATTCAAATTACTAAAATTCATGATGAAAAAGGAAATATCATGATGGACATTATTAAAGTACAGAAGATTATTAGAAACTATTTTGAAATTTATACTCCAATAAAATAGAAGATCTCGATGACATCAACAAATTTCTAGAAGCATATGACATATTCTATCTGAATCAGGATGACATATACAATTTAAATAGATCAATTTCAAGCAAGGAAATAGAAGACACCATCAAAAGCCTACCAACCAAGAAAATTCCAGGACCAGATGAATTTTCAGTCGAGTTCTACAAGACCTTCTAAGAAGAACTAATAATAGTACTCCTTAAATTATTCCATGAAACAGAAAGGGAGGAAACCCTTCCAAACTCATTCTATGAGGCTAACATCACCCTAATACCAAAACCAGACAAAGACACATCAAGGAAAGAAAACTTCAGACCAATATCCTTGATGAACAGACACAAAAATTCTCAATAAAATCCTAGCCAATCACATACAAAAACATATTAAAAAGATAGTGCACCATGATCAAATGGGGTTCACCCCAGGGACGCAAGGTTGGTTCAACATTATGGAATCAGTAAATGTAATACATCACATCAATAGACTTAAAGACAAGAATCATATGATCATCTCAATAGATGCAGAAAAAGCATTTGACAAAATTCAGCACACCTTCATGTTCAAAACAATAGAAAAACTGGGAATATTAGGATCATACCTCAACATTGTAAAAGCTATCTATGTTAAGCCTAAGGTAAGCATCATTCTAAATGAAAAAAATATTCAAAGCATTCCCTCTAAAACCTGGAACAGGACAGGGATGCCCTCTTTTACCACTTCTATTCAACATAGTTTTAGAAATTCTAACCAGAACAATCAGAAAAACAGAAGAAATTAAAGGGATATGCACAAGAAAAGAAGAATGCAAACTATCACTATTTGCTGACATAATGATTCTATATATAAAAGATCCAACAAATTCCACCAGAAAACTTCTAGAACTAATAAATTAATTCAGCAAAGTAGCAGGATATAAAATCAATACACATAAATCAAATGCATTTCTATAATAAATGATTAATCCACTTAAAGAGAAATTAGAAATACTATCCCATTCAAAATAGCCTCAAAAATGCAAAATACTTGGGAATCAACCTAACAAAAGAGGTGAAAGACCTGAAAACTACAGAACACTAAAGAAGGAAATTGGAGAATACCTTAGAAGATAGATAGATCTCCCATGCTCTTGGATAGGCAGAGTTAATATTATCAAAAGGGCATACTACTCAAACTGTTACACAGTTTTAATGCAATTCCTATTAAAATCTCAATGACATTCTTCATAGAACTAGAAAAAGCAATCATGAAATTCATTTGAAAAAATAAGAGACCCAGAATAGCCAAAGCAATTCTTAGCAAGAAAAGTGAAGCAGGGGGCATCACAATACCAGACCTTAAACTATACTGCAGAACAATAATAACAAAAGCAGGTTAGTATTGGCACCAAAATAGACATGTAGACCATGTAGATCAATGGTACAGAATAGAAGATACAGAGACCAACCCACATAAATACAGGTTTCTCATACTAGACAAAGGTGCCAAAAACATACACTGTAGAAAGGATAGGCTCTTCAACAAATGGTGCTGGGAAAGCTGGAAATCCTCTGTAGCAAAATGAAATTAAACTTCTATTTCTTACCATGCACAAAACTCAACTCAAGTGGATCAAGGACCTAGGAATTATACCAGAGACACTGTACCTAACAGAAGAAAAAATAGCCCCAAATTTTCATCATGTTGGATTAGGCCCCGACTTCCTTAACAAGGCTCTTAAGGCACGAGAAATAAAATCAAGAATCAATAAATGGAATGGATTCAAACTCAAAAGCTTGTTCTCAGCAAAAGAAACAATCAGTGAGATATGGAAGCAAATTTTACCACACACACGTCAGATAGAGCACTAATTTCCAGGATATAGAAAGAATTAAAAAAACTTCAATACCAAAAAAAAAAAAAGAAAGGAAACCTAAACAACCCAGGAATAAATGGGATAAGGAACTGAACAGACACTTCTCAGAAAAAAATATACAATCAATCAACAAATATTTAAAAAAAAATGTTCAACATCTTTAGCAATTAGAAAAATGCAAATCAAAACTATTCTAAGATTTCATCTTACCCCAATCAGAATGACAGTTATCAAGAATACAAGAAATAATGAGTGTTGGTGAGGATGTGGGGAAAAAGGTACACTCATACATTGCTGGTGTGACTGCAAATTGGTGTATCCACTTTGGAAAGCAGTAAGAGATTTCTCTGAAAATTTGGATTGGAACCACAATTTGACCCAGCTATTCTATTCCTCAGTCTACATCCAAAGGACTTAGAATCAGCATGGTACAGTGACATAGCCACACAAATGTTTATAGCAGCTGAATTCACAATAGCTAAACTAGGAACCAACCTAGAGTACCATCAAAATATGAATAAATAAAGAAACGGCAGTATACACACACACACACACACACACACACACACATACACACACACATACACACAAACACATAATGGAGTATTACTCAGTAAAATTGTAGCATTTGTAGGTAAATGGATGGAGTTGGAGAATATAATGCTAAGCAAAGTAAGCCAATCCCAAAAAACTAAAGGTGGAATGTTTCCTCCCTTTAGCGGATGCTGATCTATGATGGGGGCGGGAGGGAAGAATGAAGGAACTTTGGATTGGGCAAAGTGGAGGTTGGGGAGGGGTTATGAGGGTAGAAAAGATGGTGGAATGAGATGGACATCATTACCCTAGGTACATGTATGATTGCACAAATGATGCGTTTACACAATGTACAACCAGAGAATTGAAATGTTGTGCTCCAGTTGTGTATGACAAATTGAAATGCATTCTTCTAGCATATACAACTAAGTAGAACAAATAAAAAATAAATATAATAATAAGAAATTACTCAGCCCACCAAAAAAAGATATAATCCATGCTTATACAATTACATCAAAGTGAAATCTACTGTCATGTGAAACTAAAAAGAACCAACAAAATGCAATCTCAAAAAAATATCAGCATACTACATTGATTCAACCACATCAATGTTTATAGCAGCTCAATTCACAATACATAAGCAATGGAGCCAATCTCAGTGCCCTTGGACAAATGAATAAAGAAAATGTGGTAAATGTACACAATGGAGTGTTACAATTACTCAGTTATAAAGAAAAATGGTTTTATGGTACTTTTGGTTAATGGATGGAAATGGAGATTATTATAAGTTAAATAAACCACAGCCCAAAAGTTAAAGGTTGAATATTATGTCTGATATTTGGAAACTAATCCAAAATAAGGGGGGCATTAAAATTAATCAAAGTAAGATCAGAAGAGTATTTAGTTGATCTCCTCCAGGCTATCATTAAAATAGGCCTTAAAGCTGTGACTGAGATAAGAAGGGAACACAGTCCTTTTGACTTAGCTCAGCAGTTGGAACTCTATCAAAACCAAGTTAAAATATTTGCAAATACATTTCCTTATTCAAAAAAATAGCACAGGATAAATATTTCTAATAATGTAAATATAATTTAAGAAAAAAAAATCAGAGAGATACAGGAGGGAGTAAGGGAGAGTGCTAGAAGAAGAGTATGCACTGTGTATGGAATTTCTTCCACCTGGTGTGAACGGGTTTCACATTTACTGACTGACAGCCTAGTGATACGAGAAAGAACCCTGCAAAGTCACAGGGATTTGTCATGCAGGGAGACCTTGTGCCATGCCCCACGTCCAGACATCCCAGGGGATCAGAGGAGGGAGACCAGCAGTGCTGAGAGGCTCCAGGAACACCTGGGCCCCTGGTGCACATTCCTGTTCCTTGTTTCATGTGCTGTTCCTGCAGGTGGCAAAGGACATGCACAGATGTAGGAGTAAATGATTGTGCAAGGCAACCTTTGATTTTTGTTTTAAACTGGCCCAACTTACAAAAACCATAGATGCAATTGTTAAAAAAATGCAAGACACATACATTTGCACTATGAAAATGATCATTTAAAAATAAATGAAAACACAAAGGCCAAAAGGTTGGGTGGGAATGAAGCAAAATCTCAGCACCCAAGAGCTGTGATTTGCCTTTTTGTTTGTTTGTTTTTAGTACTGGAGGCTGAACCCAGGCCTTGCACATGCTAGGCAAGTGCTACATCCACAGCCCTATTCATTTCCTTTAAGAAAAAAAAAAGAAAAACCTGGATTGCTGGATTGGCAACTGCAGAGGACAGTGGGGCTCTTGCTAGTGTACCACCCTCCCACTTTGACAGGAGGCAGCCCACACAACATAGGAGCCCCATAGCAATTGGCTGCCCTACTTACATGTCCTGATAGATATCTACGAGGTACATGAGCATTTTGAAAACATTCCCAACATGCCAAGGCAGGGAAGAGAAAAGTAAATATGAAAGTTTCAACCAGAACAGCTGTTCATTCCAAGAAGAGATAAGGGCATGGGGACTTGTGTTGTTCTCCCTGCACATGAGACTTTAAGGGCTCAAGGGCCAATCTTCATTTTCTACTGGTAAAATGCAGGCTGTAAATTTGTAACATTTTCATTTTTTTTTGGTTGGGGTTCTTTTTCTTGTCTTTTCTTTTTTGGAACTGGGGATCAATCCCAGGGCTTTGCCATTGAGCTGCATCCCAGCCTTACACATTTTCTTTACCCCAAAAATCTTAAAAGGAAAGACAGCCACTCTGAAATGTATGATGTTCACAGAGCCTTCTAACAGTCATAATTAACAAATGGCTACTGTTCCCATGTGCTCTATATACTAATCTAGAATCAACTCTGGGAAGTCAAACTTTAACCCTAAGAAATAATGACTTCTTATTTCAGCAATTCTTAGCACTTCCCCCAATCTGCCCTTCAGGACAGAAGACCCACAAGCATTCAATGTTCAGTGTGTGACCTGCTTTTGCTAAGCAAGAACCTAACAATCTACTTTCAACCACAAACCTCAAAGAGATCTTCTAAGATCTTCTGAACCCGTTGCAGCCTGTAGTGAGTCCCTAAAAATCATTCCAGGACCCGAGCAGGCATGAGACTCAAGTATTCAGTGGAGTTTTCCATATAGGGAATGAGGTTTTCCAGAGGCAGCAAACTGAACCAGGATCAAAAGAGATACTCATCCACACATAGCAACTGCTTCCTGCTCTCCATGAAGTCAATAAACTTCCTGAATGAAGAAACCAGGACAGAGACCAGGGCAGCAGTGAGAGCACTGAACAGACTCAACACAAGAAAAAGGAAGGCTGAGAAGGTCCAGAATGCTCAGTTTTGAAAGATGATCTCAATGCATCATGTAAAGACATACAGAGCAAATCAAATGAAAACTAAACAAAATAGCTAAGGGTATGACACACCTGTGATCTCAGCAACTCAGGAAACTGAGATAGGGGGATCAAAAGTTCAAGGCCACCCTCAGCAATTTAGTGAGGCCCTGTCTCAAAATTAAAAAAATAAATAAATAAAAAGGGGCTAGGGACATGGCTCCACGGTTGAGCACCACTGGTTTCAATCCCTGGTATCAAAAAAAACGAATTAAAAAAAAAATCATTTCCATTTGGCTTTCATTTCAAAAGGTTCCAAACTTAGAGAAGAGATGGGAACAACTGAGCTCACTGCCTTTATCCCTAACAATGGTAGCTTGTTCCCAGTGGACAGGGTGGGCAAGGGGACAGGGTATTACACACATGGCAGTTATCTGTGTGTGGAAATGAGTATAGCGATGTTTTCATGTTTAATTCAGATTTATTTTAAGTTTTGTACTTAAATTTGATTAAAAAAACCTTTTTTTTTGTGTTGTGTTGGGAAGGCAACCCAAGGCCTCGCCCATGCTAGGCAGTCCTCTGCCACTGAGTACAGCCCAGCCCCCTACAATTTTTCTTATGTTGTTGTGCTTTCCATGTCTTCTCTGAAGAACCTTTCCTAACTCTAAGATGATCTTATTAAGAAGCATGCTGTTAACACATCCAGGCATGTAAGGATTTTCCAGAGAGCCATCTGCTCAGCTGTGGTTAGGAACCTCTGCCCTTGGACTGCAGCACCTTCAGGGTACTGAGAGTGGTCCAGCTCATAATGCAGCCTGTCTTGTTGCATGTGCCTATGGGCACACCTGAGAATGGTAGGTGTCCTGCCACATGGGGCACTGAAGCCCCTGGGTGCCATCTGGGTCTGGCTGGTCTGCAGCTTTCTCCCCAACATCTGTACCATATTAATTCTCCTGCCATTTGCTTTAAAAGTCACTGGAGAGGAGGCACAGAGCTTCACAGAGCTACAAATCTGAATCTACTGGCTCCTCCTCTCAGGCTCTTGGTTTGGGACTGGATTTGATTCTCCACCTACATAGTCCTACTTTGTACCTTTGTTCTATATTCCTCTGTGACTCCTGCTCTGACTTTTTTCTTTTTGGTGGTACTAGGGATAGAACCCATTGCCTTGGCCAAGCTAGATTAGTGCTCTATCACTAAGCCCCAGCCCCAGCCCTGGTCTTATTCTGGCTTTTTAAATTGGTGAAATGCATATTGCTTAGTATTCCAGTTTATTATTATTATTATTTAGTTTGGAGTTTTGCATCTGTGAGTCCCATTTCCCCTGCTGAAGCACAGTTCTCAGTGGGGGCTGGAGTGTTCAAGCCCATCCCCCATCCCACCCAGGGGGGCCTGGCAATACCTGGATACATTTGTGCCTTTAAGACCTAGGGAAGGGGCAAGACATTGTCTCTGTACCCTTGCCCACCCAAGACTTCCACACTCCAGGAGGCCTGAGCTTCCCACCCATGGGACACTGCAATGCCCTCACAATCAGAGAACAGTGAATGTGGAAGTACTCTGCTTTTCCTGGACAGTTCTCTGGCCTAAGCTATATGGTTAGCAAAAGGGAAGCTTGCTCCAGCCCTACCAAATGACTCATCACCCACTTCTTCAGCTAAAAGGCAAGGTCAGAAGCCAGAAACTGAGATTTGTGGTACTCAGGGCTGCATCCTGGGATATACAGAGTTGCTAAGTGTCTGTCACACAAATGAATAAACACAAATTAGTACAGTCATAAGAGGAAGACTACATAGCATCCCAGTTGTTTCAGAGACAGGAAGATCATGAATTTAGGTCAGGCCAGGAAACTTAGCAAGACCCATCTTAAAAATTAAATCTTTTTTTTTTTTGTTGTTTTTTGGTGGGGGGGGCAGTACTTGGGATTAAACTCAGGGGCACTCACCTACTGAGACACATCCCCAGCCCTATTTTGTATTTTATTTAGAGCCAGGGTCTCACTGAGTTGCTTAGTGCCTTGCTTTTGCTGGGGCTGGCTTTGGACTCATGATTCTCTGGCGTCAACCTCTGAGTAACTGGGATTACAGGTATGTGCCACCATGCCCAGCTTCAAAAATTAAAAATTTAAAGGAAAACTGGGGATGTATCTCTGTGGCAAAATGCTGATGAATCATTCCAAGATGTGCTTACATAACTGCAGCTTACAACTTACTCATTTAGCAATTTTTCCTGAAACTGAGAGAAAGAGATTCCCTTAAGGGCAACCCAGATGTCCTCAGACTGGCTCCCAGAGTCATTTCTTTGAGGGGCCAGCTGCATACAGTAGTGCAGGACAGGGAGGATGCCCAGCCAATCAATGACCCTTGCAGCCATGCATCTTTGGCACAGGTTGACCAAGTACACATATGGAAGGGAACCAAGACCTACTATGAGCCATGGATGGCTGTATCCAACCTGCCCTGTGGTCTGATGTCCCAGGAGGGAAGGGACAGCCACTTGCATCCAGCAGAAGGAGCATATTACACACCTGGATGGAGTCCCAGACCAGGAGGCACAGGGTGGTAAGGGGGATGATTTCCTGGCCCCCAACCCAGTGCACCAGGACATCACAAATGCCAACAGACACCCACTAGGGTCATTTCCACCCACACCATACAGCTGAGGTATTGAGGTGCTCAGTTTCCAACCAAGGAATACACACAGGGTCTAGGGTTTGAACCAGGCAGTCTGGCGATGGTGGACCTAAACACAAAGCAAACATTTTTTTTGAACTGGGATTGAACCCAGGGACACTCTACCACTAAGCTATATCCCCAAACTTTTTTATTTTGAGGCAGGGCCTCCCTAAGTTGCTGAAGCTACTCTCAAACTTGTGATCTTCCTGCCTTAGTCTCCTGAGTCACTGGAATTATAGGCAAGTGCCACCATGCCCAGCTACAAAGCCACTTTTTAAAAGGAACAGCACATGATGTGTGTTCCATGGGCAATTAAATTGATGCTTCTTCCTTCTCTCACACCCATGCACAGCTGTTTGTAGATTTACTTACCACTGTCTCTCTTTCATATAGGGCACAGAACTTCCTGGGTCTTTAAAACTCAGGAAACCCACAGGTGCTAAGAGCTCAGAAAAGGCCACCTGATGTTACTCAAGCTTAAACCAAACAGAAGCAGAAGAGACCCTGATCTTCCGAGCACAGCAGCTCAGAAAAGGTCTCCCCTACCACATAAAAGGTCATGGCTGACCCAGCAGGGGCAGTGTGCTTCCAGAGCTACCAGCACAGGTGGGACAGCAGGGACAACATCCCTGTGGGTTCTGCAGCTTTCCTAGGTGACACC
The DNA here is from genome assembly GCF_001458135.2 of Marmota marmota marmota. Taxonomy (NCBI): domain Eukaryota; kingdom Metazoa; phylum Chordata; class Mammalia; order Rodentia; family Sciuridae; genus Marmota; species Marmota marmota. The sequence goes on from NW_026000136.1 coordinate 7,935,266, forward strand.
TGCAGGCAGTCCTGGGCCCCAGTGCTAAGGTGTGCTGAGAGTGAAGAAGAAGGTCCTCCCAGGAGCACTTCTGTCATGTACTTTATATTATTCATTTATTTTTTCCAGATAGAGTTCCACTAAGTTGCCCAGGCTGGCCTTAAGCTCTTGGACTCAAGCAAGAGCTTGAGATGACAGTGCCGCCATGGTGTCTGGCTCTGTGAAGCTTTTTGAAGTCAGGGTATTCAGGAGAACACAGAATTTAACAACACTAGCAATGACATACATACCAGGAAGTTGACAGGAGCAAGTGGTAAGATGACTGTGGCTTTATTTTTCCGCAGTGTGTGCTCAGCCTTTCTCTGACAAGCATTTACCTCAAAACCAGATAAAAATCATGATAAATGCCTACAAACCTCTGACAAAAAAAAATGGGATACCTCTCAGATGTGCCCAGGATGTGGTGGAGGTCACTGTGCAGGGCATGTGGTGAGCAGGGACTGGGGCAGAGAATGGAGCACAGTAAGGTTAGGTCACCCTCCAATAAGCAGAGTTTGGTATCTTCCACCAGGAAGAGAATAATCAGACCCATCCTCAGTCTGCTCCTCACAGGGCAGCCTTCAGGCAGGGCATCTCCACTTTTCCTTCCAGAAGTGGTTTCATTAGCTTTTTCAAATACTTATACACTTCTACAGTTGTTTCTTCACCTGATGCAGGGGGAAAAGAAGAGGCATGACCATGGAGTGCATGCCCTGGAGGCTGGAGGGCCCCTTGGGCAGGGGATCAAGGTCCTGAGGAAGGGGAGCACTGGGGAGGGTCTCATATGCTCCACCTCCTCACCTCCCCAGCACATGGGCTTCTGGGGCAGAGGGAGCACATTGATGCTCAGTCCCAAACCCTGTAGTGAGGGGGTCTGGGAGGCCCTTGGATGCTCATGAGAGCTCAATGTCAAACTGAGAGAGAGTGCCAGCTCTGTCTCCAAGCCACAGTGGCTGAAGGGGAAAGGATGGGCTCCACCCTTTCTTTCAACTCTGTCTAAGCCTGAAAAGAATGCAAGTTGGTGCTAGGAATGAGGCTCATGGGTGCAATCAGGAGGAGAGACATGGAGAGAATTCCCAAGAGGTAGTGTGGAAACAGAAGGTATGGAAAGGTCTTCCTGCCCCCTCTTCACCTGCCCTACTTAGTCACAGGGTTTCAATATGCCTCTAGTAGGTCAGGAGACCCTGCCTACACACACCAGAGCTACTAGTGACTGGGGGAAGACTGATACCTCTTCCTCAATGAGGCCAAGGCTATTCAAGGACTGTGCTTTCCCTTCATAAATCATAGGCACTCAGACAGCAGAGTAAACCTGCCGGAACTGGGTAAAGAAGTTCCTCAGGTTGATGGGGTTCCAGGTCTGGAGGATGCTGAAGATGTGGCCCAGAATGATCTTGGCTGCTGCCACAGTCTGGCTGGGCACAATCAGGAGCCACTTGTCAAAAGAAACTAACTTTATTTTTAGAACCACACACGCCAAACAAAACAGCCTCTCAGGAAAAACCCTCAGAGCCCCAACTGCCACCACCGGCTTTCCACAAGCCTCTCTCTCCAACAACACAAGCCTCTCTCTCCAACAAGCCTCTCTCCACCTCCCACAATCCTCCTGCTCTTGAGGCCGATTGGCTGGGTCATGTGGGTGGAGCCAAAAAAGTCCCCCAATGAGCAGCTCCGTGGTCTGAAAGGGCAGGGAAACAGCCCAATGAGCATCACTGCAGAGGAGCCAATCAGCTAGATGTTGCTGGGGCCACTGTGAGCCAATCATCAGCCGGCAGCTGGAAGTTTGCTGGCAGCTGGAAGTTTGCTGGGGCCCCTTCGGCTGTGGCTCTCAACAGGCTGCCATCTTCTTCCCCTTCACCAGCTCCTTCTTTATCTTATTAGTGAAGAAGTCCTGGAATTTCTCTAATGTTCCAAGAGGCCTCATGTAAATTATATCATCATATTGATGCCAGTCTATGGGTGGTAGCAAGACAAATGTTACAGTTAAGATCTCAAAACCCACCAGCCCAAGGCACCACCCCAGAAGACAGAAACACAGGGGAGCAGCCAGGCACAGTGGCACATGTCTGTAATGCCAGTGGCTCAGGAGGCTGAGGCAGGAGAATCACAGATTGTAGGTTAGCCTTAACAACTTAGAGACCCCTTCTAAAAAATAAACAGAAACAGGGGAATACAGTCAGATGATGAAAGGAAGGAAGAAAAACAAGAGGATTCTGGTAAACTGAAGTGCTCAGAACTTACTCCATCAGCCACCATGGGCAGGGCATGCCCCTGCAGAAAGAAATCCTAGACAATCCACAGTGATGAGCTTAAAACCAAGTCTCTGCTTAGCCATGCAGTTCAGCAAGCCTGGTAAAAGCTTTAAACATGACCACATGCAGTCTAAACATTTTATACCAAAACTCCGTCTCTCACTAGCAACTGAGTCCTGTTCTGATAAATTAACATGGTGCATAGTGGAACAGCAATACCCACCCCAAAGAGAACAGTGAAGATTATCCAGCAGACACAGAGACACTAGCATGTGCCCAGTACAGGGCAAGGGCTGAATTTATGGCTACTCTGAGGACCAACTGCAAGAGACACAATTATAGACCAAGAAAACCCAGTGACATTAACTGTAAAATAATTAGAAAACAAAAGTGGTTAGCCAAGCACCATAGTGCATGCCTGTACTCCAGGCAATTTAGGAGGCTGAACCAGGAGGATCCAAAATTTGAGGGCAGCCTAGACAACTTAGGAAAATGTGACTAAAAATTTAAAAATGAATAGAAGATCTAGGGATCTAGCTCAGATGTAGATCAGAGGTAGAGCACTTGCCTAGCATGAACAAGGCCTTAGGTTCCATCCCCAGCACTGTCAAGAAAAGAAAGAAAATTTAAAAAGACAGAAAACCTATAAAAGGGCAGAGAGCTGGGCATGATGGTTCATGCCTATAATCCTAGTAACTCCAGAGGTTGAAGCAGGAAAACTACAATTTGGAGATCAGACTAAGCAATTTAGGAGGCCCTAAGCTACATAGGGAGATCCTGTCTCAAAAAATAAAAATGGCTGGGCACATGGCTCACTGGTAAAGCACCCCTGGATTCAATCCCTGGTACCAAAAAAGCCCTATGTGTAGAAAGGCACACACAAGTAGCAGTGAAATAAGTAAGACAGGTGCTGAGCAGGACTCCTGAGGCCCAAAGCAGGTGCTGTGCACACTACTGTCACATTGGTAGGCCCTGCCACCCCAGCTCTACCTTGTCCCTGCCAGGTGACAATTGGCCAGGGTTCATATGCTGATTTGGGCATGGCCTCCTCTGGAGCTTCTCCTGACCCCACTCTAGCCCCTCCCTTTGTGGGACTTGTCAGAGCAGAAGCTCCATCTTTGCTTGTGGAATTATCTGATGAAGTCCAGTTTCACTGAAGTAACTCAGAGTACACTATTGTTATTAAAAATTACGTGTAAACTCATGTATCATGGTGCACATACATGCACCATGAGGACCCTTGGAGCCCAGATGCTTGAGGTCAGCCCAGAAAACATATTTTTAAAAATCCTGGGTCCCGGAGGTTGCTCAGGACAGGGCTGGGTGCTTAGGCAGGCCAGAACAGCCAGTGTCTGCAGAGAGGGTCACCGAGGAAGAGCTGCTAAGGGACTGAAGAGGTGCAGAGGGTTCTTTCCAAAGATTCAGCAGGTCAAATGTGGAAGCCACCCAAGTGCCACCAGCAAAATATCATGAGGACAAATAATAGGCCCACAGGGAGGCTCTCGATACACTGTCCTGCTTCTGTCACAACCCGGCCACCTCCAGGAAGGGCCAACCATCAGCTCCCTGTTCCCTGCTTTGTCCCAGAGTCTGCCTGGTACCCGGGCCCACTCTGCCCACAGCTTCATCCTCTCTCCTTCCCATTTCCTCTCTTGCCTAAGTTAACCACAGCAGGGGCAGCACACAGCAGAGGACCCATGTAGACCAGGCAGTCTGCTCCACACAGCAGCACCCAGGCCAGGACACAGGTGCCACAAGAGAGGCCCTTTACCTCCAGAGTGCAGGAGGGAGGACTTGACACACAGGCAGCTGTTCACATGCTCACCTGCCTTTTGCAGCTGCTCATAGATGTACTCGTACTCCACGGTGCAGTTGGAGCTTTGGCTGCAGTGAAGGACATACTTGTAAGGGATGGCTCTATCCAGGCTCTGCCTGGGAATGACAATGCTGCCCTTGATGAGGGACCCATACTCATGTATGTCCCTGCAAATCAGCAGACACTGGCCAGTTATCCTGAAGTCTTACATCAGAAGATTTCATTCTCAAACACATCAGGAACATAGACCAAAAGCTATAATGGACACTGACCAAGATGGGATGTCTAGAACAAGGCAGGGCTTCTTTTCTAGTTAGAACAGAAAAAAGAGCTATGGTAAAGCAAGACAAAGAATGCATGCTGGATGTATCAAAAACACTCACCCAGGGAACAGGGGCACCCTAGGGACTCACTGATCACCTCTAACAAACACCAGGGGGACTGGGGGGCCCAGGACTCACTCAATGTAGTACATCTCACAAGCGTCACTCCACTTGGGCTGTCAAAGCTCTTCTCCTCCCCTGATGAACACAGTGTGGAGCTTGGGGTCAAAGGTGACATGCTTGGAGATGATGGCATGGAAGTAAATGGTGATCCCCTCCTCGGGGTTCAGCCAGCTGGAAGAGGAAAGGAAGCACTGTGGTCACCAACTGCTCCTGGCCCAGCCTACCTCCTCTTTCTCTACTGGTCATTTTCACATCTGGCCACTGCCCACCATGAATGGCCAAGAAGAGGAAAAGAGAGTGTGAAACCCCAGCCTGGCCAGCCCACCTCCCCTGCAAACCTCACAGCTGGACTTGTCACAGGGGCCCTCAACAGATGCGGACGGCATCCTTGTGCCCTGGGCCTGGGTGGGACAGCCTGGTACCTTAAGGGGATGGCCTTCACACTGGCCTTCTGGTTCTTCTGCTCCTTCTCCTTTGTCACAGCAGCTGTGCCATTTTTGTCACCAGCTGGGTTCCCTTACCCTTTGGTCCTCTGCATTTGAGCTGCTTCTTCTAGTAACAACCCAGAGGAATCTCACAGAAGATGCACTGAGCCCTAAAATTCAGACTCAAAAACAATCTTTATTTTTATTTTTTGCAGAGCTGGAACCTAGGGTGTTCAGCACACTAGTTAATTGCTCTACCCCTGAGCATGTTCCCAGCCCTTTTTCACATTTTACTTTGAGACAAGATCTATAAGTTGCTAAGGCTGGCCTTGACTTTGCAATCTTCCTGTGTCAGCCTTCTGAGTTGTTGGGATTACAAGTGTGTGCCACAATGCTGGCTAGAATAGTGTTTCTTTCTAAGGGTGAAGGCCTCAGGAGACTTTCCAGAATGAGTGATATGTTATCTTGATTGGTAGATTTACAATCAAGGGGGGGCATTTAAGCTATCTTGGTATTTAAACATTACCTCAACACACACAAATATTTTAAACATCTGCAGAGAAGGAGGGTCTAGGGTTCCACCCATGCCCCTAAGGCCCTCCCCTTTCTCAGAGTTTTGGACTGTCAGATCATGTACTGTCCTGTCTTGATTCACTGAACAGTTCTTTCACCTTCTTGGTTAGATTTATTCCTACAATTTTATTTTTTTGAGTCTATTGTGAATGGAATTGTTTTCCTGATTTCTTTCTCAGCAGAATCATTATTGGAGTATAGAAAAGCTATTGGTTTTTCTATGTTAATCTTGTATACTGATTTTTTTTCTGAGTTTATTTATAAGAAGACAGATAAATCCACCTAGATACAGTCTTCTGGTGGTGTTTGTTGAGTCTTTGAAGTATAGTATCATGTAATAAACAAACAGAAATAACTTGACTTCTGCTTTTCCTATTGGTGTTCCTTTAATTTCCTTCTCTTGCCTGATTGCTCTGCTAGAGTTTCAAGAACAATATTGAATAAGAAAGGTGAGAGTGGACATACTTGTCTTGTTCTTGATTTTAGAGAAAATATTTTCAGTTTTTCTCCACTCACTATGATGATAGATTTTGGTTTGTCATATATAGACTTTATGATATTGAGGGGACTTTACATTGTATAAAAGCAAAATGTCAGTAGCACCAGTAGAATTTTATTCCACTATTCCACATATAAAATAAAGGAATGTAATGATTAATGAACAAATAAAGTTGATTATGGAAATTTTATTATTAAATTGATACATTATGAAAGTTTCCCTACGGCTTTTTCTAGCCCAATCTTATAGGTGAAGAGTCAGATCATGAGCAATTATCTTGCACCTAAAACATTTTTTCTAATTAGGTTTTAACCTAGAAATCTCTAATAAAAGTGTAAAATTTAGAAACAGTGAATGCTTTAGATCTCAGTCTAAATGTAAAATTGCCAAATACATAAAATTAATCATGGAAATTGTAAGGTCAGGCAACAGCGGCAACAAAAAGGAGGCAAATCTAAAGAGACTGCTGAATGAGGCTTTATTGAGATTCCACTCCCAGGTGGAACTCTATCAGAGTGGATAGGAAGAGGGTCTGAGGAGAAACTGCATGGGGGCTCTACCGGACTGGAATTTTATGAGGCTTACAGCAGGAAGGGAAGGGATTGGGACAGGAAAGGGGTTTTTTAGAGTTCCTTGTCCCACTGAAGTTGGTCAGGGGAACTGGATGAGATCCAGGATTGGCCAGGAGACCCTGCTGATTGACAGACAGTTCCCTCAGTGCCTGATTGATGTTTCTTTTGCACGTGGAGGCTGCTTGGTACTTTGTTCCTAAGTCACTGCCACTGACCTGACAGAAATAATATTCCAAGTTTCCATATATTCAGAAGGAAATTGTAATTTATCTAAGGTCTCATATTTCAATAACAGAAAATTACTTTAGATTCAATTACTATTAAGGGTTTGAATATGATGACAAAAAATAGCAAAGGAATTTACCCTACTATAGTCAGTGGTGACCATCCTGTGTAAATATTACTCAGATGGCTTTCCAATTTTTAATGGTGTTTTTAGAAATATTTTGTAGTGTATGTAAATAATTTCAGACATTTAGCATAAGAACATCAATGTTACCTATTTTTACATTACTTATTAATAATACTGTTTATTTTTATAATTTATAATATAGAATATAAAATGTTTCATAATTGTTAATATGTTTATGTTTAGTATAAGTGTGTTATTATTCAATAACCACATCTCTGTTTATTTCAGAACTTCAGTAATTTGTGCCTCCACCAAGGAGAAAAACGTGAATATTTTCATTCACCTCTGCTACATATATTCCCATTGGGAACGAGTTATTTGTTATGTTACTTAAAACTTTATTGTTAGAAAAGTCCCAGTTCTAAAATAATTTTAAATACTCAACAATAAAGTTTAGGTTTTCATTGGAGTTTTACAAAATGTAATTTAACTAACTGGCCTTGAATATATGGCTAAGGTAGTTTTTCTGATGCCTAAACAAACTACTGTGATGCCCACTGCTCCAGAGTATCCTTGAGTCACCCTGGATGCTTTGATTAACACACATTGCAACAATTTATTTCTGGCAGTGAGCTGAATGGAATACATTAAGTCCCCACCCTGCATTCTGAACTGCTTTCTGTTTACTTTGAATTGTAATTCAAGGCATTGAGATCAGGCTCTAAAGTGCTGGATATTTTAGCCCCTAGTTTTCTGTTAAATTTTTAGTCCCCTTTGTTCTGTCATGGTGGAAATTTCCCTGAGATAATGTGACTCCATGTGTGTGATTTGGGTATATATGGCAGTATACATCTTTCTCCCTTTCCCAGAGAAACCATGAAAACATGCCTTCCCATACATTAAGCAGGACTTGAGAGCATGCCAGTGCTGTTGCAAGCTCCAGTGAAACTCTCACTCCCAAAGGAAAATATAGGAAAAGGAACTAGATATAATTTTCTTCTAGTTTTTATACATTTGCTTGTCTAATGAGTAGAGAGGTAAAAATAAGCACCCAAATATACTCATTCCATGCTATAAATCCCTTAAGAGTGTTAATCTCCTCCTTTAATAATTAATCATTTAGTATTTACTTGTCTTCAAATAAACAGAGACTACAGAAAGCAGTGAGTAGTGAGTTTAGTAAAGAACGCTGGTACTTTGCAAAAGAAGAGAGATTAATACTGCTCTTGCTGAAATATGTACGTGATAAACCCAGAAAAATTCACAAAAAATCATGAGTGAGGTAGAGCTGACATAGAATATGAAAATTTCTTTAATTAAATATAATACTGATGAAAACAACTCAAAATGCAGAATCCTGAATTACTCCAAACAGAAAGCTAAAAAAAGTAAATATATTTTCCTAAATAAAAGTAATTTAATTTTAGTTCAATTCAAAATTACCCTGAGCAGAATTAGATAAATTATAATTCAATATTATAATATTATATTATTAAAAAAGATGTTTATTATGAAAAATCAAACCTGGATATAATCAAGCATCTAGGTTGAATGGCTAAGTTTTCAAGTTATGCAATGCTCATAAAACTAATTAAGTGATACTGGAGTTGCAGTGAAAAAAAAAGTAAGATACAAATATCAGAATATAGGACTTTTTACAAAACAAAAATTTCTACTTTCTTATATAAGAAATGAAAAGGAAAATACAGGTAGATTAAATGAAACTGATCTCTAAAACTGGATTTTTCTATATGTGGCATAAAACACATATTTTAAAATAATATAAGACCATCAAGGACATGTGGATATTGACTTGTAATTTGTTTATAACACTGCAGTTTTTATTGTTTTGTGCATGGTATTGGAATTGCAGTTAAGTTTTGCTAAAGTGCCACTATTTTGTATTGAAGTTATTATGGATGAAATGCTATGCTATCTGAAATTTACCTCAAAAATAATTTGAAAGGACTGGAAAATATGGGTAAAATAATATTGGCTATAAGTTGATAATTGACCAGGCGAGTCCATTATACTATTCTCTATATTTATGAATACAATTAAACTTTTGGTGATAAAAAGAGAAAAGAGTATCTTGAAGCTAATTCTTATAAAACCAGCATTTCCATTAGGCTCCATATTAAAATTTTACTCCACTCTCCTTTTTATATATATATAATGGTAGATAACTGACCTGGTGTGTTAATCAGCTTTCCACCGTTTTAGCATATGCCTATGATAAATAAAAGAGAGAGAGAGAGAGAGAGAGAGAGAGAGAGAGAGAGAGAGAGAAAGGTTCACAGATATGGAGGTTTCAGCCTTTGGTTCACTGGATCTTTGGTTTGGAACCCAGGTCAAGATAGCATATCATGGTGGGGAGTGCATGGCTGAGGAAGCTGCTCACCTCATAGTGGCTAGGAAGCAGAGAGAGGAAACAGATGGGTTCCCCTTCACAGCATAAAGCACAGTGACCTAACTTTCTCCCATTAAGCACCACCTCTTAAAAGTTCCACCATCTCTCAATCACAGCACAGTATTGCAAATAACCTTTAACACATAGGCCTTCGGGTACACTTATCCAAACTGTAGCATGCCATATGAATCTGAATTAAGAGTATTGATAAAGATAACCTTAGCTAATAAGAAGTTTGAGATATATTTACAATAAATCGAATTTTGTATAGTTGAATATAGAGGGATGTTCAGGAATATATAATATATTAAAGATATATAATAGATAAGAGCATAGATCAAGTTTTATTATAATAAATATGGGATAATTTAGGTGATTTAGAAACCAGACTCTGAAGTCTTCTTTGCTAATTTTCTGCATTTATAAAATTTACTAAAGTTTCTGAGCTTAAAATACCTCACCATAAAAATTGGTAGTAGGAGAACTTGTTTCAAAGGAATATTGTGAATATTTAACAATTCATGATAGCATTTAATAATAGGAAATATGTATCAACAAATAATACCTACATGTTCTAAGTATGTTATTAACATGAAATAATTAATTTAATCATCACAAAACCACCCTTTGAGATAAAAATTTTATTATCAGGTTTTACAGATGAGGAAACAAAAGCACAATATTACATAAATTTTTCAATATCATCCAGCCAATGAGTAGCTGGGTTGGGATACTCTTTTCTGCTTGTCTCCAGAATCTGTGATCTTTAACGAAGTATATGGTATGCAGAAAATTGTCAAATAGTAAGTGGTTAACAAAAGTTTTAAGGACTGTGGTGGCTCAGTGGAAAAGTGTTTGCCTAGCATGTGTGTGGCACTCTGTTTGATCCTCAGCATCACATAAAAATAAATAAAGCTATAAAATTTAAAAATAAGTAAATTAAGTGAAGTGATTTTTTTTCTATCTACAACCATATACATGAACCTTACCCTCTTCCAGAATTATTATATTTTGAATTTGAAAAACAAAGATTAAAGAAAGTTTTTCATAGTAAGTTCTAATTTAGTTTCCCCTTAGCAATGGAAAAATTGGTTTCTGAGAACTTACAATATCACAATCACTGTACTTAACATTTTCCTTAGATTAGCATCTATAAGCCACCAGAAGTTAGGAAATCTTGAATAAAGAAGGAAAGTGAACTTTCCTTAGTGTCTCCAAGAAGGGATGAGAAATTAGCAATCAATATGCAGCTATCATACTGAAAATATTAATGAATAATGTTATACCAAGCTCTCATTACAATCTTGAGAAAGGCATTATTATGTCATTTTCTTATATGACAAGATGAAATCAGGGTTTACAGAAATTAATTAATTTGCTTAAAATAACAAACCAATAAATTATAGAGCAAGTACTTAAACCTAGTTTGGCCTATCTTCAAAGTACATGAACTTGGCTACATATCAAACATTGGCCTTTTTTTCATTCATTAACTTGAGACAATAAACCCAAGTTGTAGTGTCCAGCAAAATTTGATTTATTTTCATCTTATTTATTTTTTTCACATAATATAATTCCTTTTTGAAATGATATTTTCTTGAATAGAGAAAAAATTTGATCTAGCGGTCAGATTTCTAAGAAGAAAATGCATTATGAATAAAATGTTTAGTGGGTCTTAATCAGTAAGATTTCTAAATACAGCTTATTAATTGTGATGCTTAATATATATATATATATATATATATATATATATATATATATATATATATATA
>NW_026000136.1:7946892-7976247 GCF_001458135.2 Marmota marmota marmota
ATATATATATATATATATTTGTGCATATACTGATCCCTGAGTCATATATACTACCTGCAGTAAATTGGTCCTGGTAAGTTTTTTAGTCACATGAACAAAAAAGTTGCTATATTTTCTTCAAGTTAGAATAGAAGAAAATATAAATGATTATTATTCTGATCTTAAGGTACTCTTTGATTACTTAAGGCATTTTAATGCTGAGGTTTTTACTTTATAGTAATATGTGCCCAGGATTTTCCCTACTATTTCACAAAGAAAGCATACAGAATTGACTCAGTTTATTTCAGTAGGCATCAGACTTTCTCCAGGTGATTTCATACATGGTATTGTCATCCATATGTATTTGATGATGCTACTTTTGTCTTTCCACCTGTGTTAAGATTCTGCTTAAATGAAAGGAATACTATGTGGATAAATCTATGTAGATAAATCTACATAGTATTCCTTTCATTTATCTACGTAGATTTATCTACATAGTATTCCTTTCATTTAAGCAGAATCTTAACACAGGTGGAAAGACAAAAGTAGCATCATCAAATACATATGGATGACAATACCATGTATGAAATCTTGAGAAACAAATTTAATTTGGGACTGATGTATTTGGGCATGATTTGATAGAAGAGATTATATTTTGAACTGAATGGCTATGGGAAAGTTACAGTAAAGGATAGAAAAGCTGGCCCTTCTGATTAGAAGCCATTTCAACTTTTTTCCAGAGCACATATGAGTCAACAATAGACTGCTGAGGAAGGGAACAATTTTAGACATATAACATTTGAGTTAGATTTATTATGACAGGATTATTTCTGGTGAATTCTGTCAAGTATTTGTGAGCAAAGGGAATGCAATTGTAGCAAACAAGTAATGAAATATGATGGGGAGTGACAGAATTGAGAAGGAAACTAGACCAAATATGGGAATGGTAGAGAATGCATGGATAGATAGATAAACAGTCAGACAAAGACAGGGCAGATAGGTACCTTTAAAGGGTTAGAAATCATTTCTGATATCATGTCCATACTCTGGGCATCAGTGAATAGTAGTTTCTGCCTTATTTGTTACTTTTTCTTCTTCTAGGTGGTTCTCTGTGTCTTCACAGTCAAATCTTAGCCAATTTTTGTCCTTAGATTGGGGAAACAGGAATGACCAGGCTAGGAAACATTTTCTTAAGCCAGTGAGACTGTTCCTTTAATTGTGTCTACCACAGTATACAGATAAACATATCACCACATGCCTAGCTTCCAGAAATCCCCAGTATTTGCTTTTGCACCAATTGGTCTCTATCATTTTCTTCTCAAAATCTTGTCATCTTGGGGCTGGGGATGTGGCTCAAGTGGTAGTGCGCTCTCCTGTCATGCGTGCGGCCTGGGTTCGATCCTCAGCACCACATACAAACAAAGATGTTGTGTCCGCGAGAACTAAAAAAAAAAATAAATAAATAAACCTCTCTCTCTCTCTCTCTCTTTAAAAAAAATCTTGTCATCTCTATTGTTCAGTCAGTGGTTATATAATTTTTAAGTTTGTTGTGAGGAATATTGGAGATATTTAGTTTGAAGATTTTTAAAATTTAAAATTTAAAAATGTTGTACAAATATATTATTACTAGTGTGTAACACAGTGAGAAAAAAATTAAAAGGAACCAGATTTACAATATGTACTATTACCAAAAAAAATGATGAGGTAAAACTGTCTTTTTGATCAGATGCTTCATTTAAGGAATAGTTGTCATTACCTGCCCCAAGCTATCACTACCTATTCATAGCCTAATAATCCATTTAACTTCTTTAGGAATGTATAAATGAAGAACTTCTTCAGGGCAGAATAGTAGTTGATCAAAAAGGCATGGCTTTGAATTTTAAGTGCTGAAGTTAATGACAGAGCTTTTGATTCAAGTGTACTTAGATAATATCTTCTAAAAGTGGTCTAAATCCAAGGTTGGCCTCATTCTCTTCTTTACATAAAACTTTTTTTCAGGGGGAATAAAGAGGTAGCAGTTAACATTAAAAAGCAACACTCAACAACTATAGCAGAATGGATATAAACAAAGTCATATCCATTTAAATTTCCAAAAGGGATTTTCTTATCTTCTTGCATCATCTCCTCAGTGCAACTTGTAGTAGATCATTTAATTTTTAATGACTATGAATTTTCTGGATCCTACTGCTTGAAATATAAATGTATAATTTCATACAAATAATTGGAAATGGAATTTGCAATTCCAAAAGAATCTATTTAAATTAAATATGTATGTCTTATGAGCATAACTGTTTAATTTTTAATAAATATTTATTTTTTAGTTGTAGTTGGACACAATAGCTTTATTTTATTTATTTATTTTTATGTGGTGCTAGGATGGAACCTAGGGCCTCTTATGTGCTAGGCAAATGCTCTAGCACTGAGCCAACACCCCAGCCCAAATGTTTACATTTTTTTTAAAGAGAGAGAGAGGGAGAGAGAGAGAGAGAGAGAGAGAGAGAGAGAGAATTTTTTTAATATTTATTTTTCAGTTTTTGGTGGACACAACATCTTTATTTTATGTGGTGCTGAGGATCGAACCCAGTGCCCCGTGCATGCCAGGTGAGTGCGTTACCACTTGAGCCACATCCCCAGCCCAAAATGTTTACTTTTTAGTGAATCAATCATGAAAGGTTATTTTTGAAATTAGACAGCAGTTTTGATTATTTTTAAGTTAGTTCCATTTTAGTATATTTAACCTTTTCAATTGTTTTTCTTTGTTTTGAACTTATGTCTTGTCTTTTTAAGAGAATAGATCACTCTGATGACAGGAAATGAATAATAAATTTGTCAGTCTTTCCCAGTGTTTGGAAGTAATAGATGTCCCATAAAGCCTTTCTTTATTAAAGAGGGAATTCAGTGGCAGAGAATGCTGAAGAAATGGATTTGAAGCTTTGCCTCAGGCCTGCTGGAAATCAGTGGAGGTACAAAACCCACAAAAGGCTAAGTAGGGTGGTATCAAAAACCCTCAAGGTGGTATAGACAATTACTAAAGTCACTGAGGGTTTAGATGAAAAGACAACTAAGGCAAGCAGATTCAACTTTTCAAAAATTAAGGTAAAATTCTCAAAAAATAACTGTACATGCTAAGGTAAAAATTTTAAAGTAATGGAAGGATTGAGGCAGCATATGAGAAGAGAATAGAACTTATCTAAAAATAACAGAAAGGGAATTTTATAAATATTAAGGCAACACCTAATGGAAAAACTGGTAGCATGAAATAATACCCAAGTTGTAAATAAAGACAAGTAAGAAAATTTAAGATTAGAGAAAAAACAATGATAATATGTATTAGATATATAACTACATGTATTTTTAATACACAATTTTGCCTTATTTCATCTTATTTACTTATTTTTGGTGCTAGGGATTGAAATCAGTGGCACTTATCCACTGATCTAAATATCCATCCCTTTTTACATTTGTTTTAAGATAGGGTCTCACTGAGTTGCTTAGGGCCTCTGTAAATTGCTGAGGATGCTTTGAACTTATGATCTTCCTTCTTCAATTTTGCCTGATTTTAAAACATAAAAATCAGCTTATGATATGCTTAATATTACTAGAAAAAAATATTTCTTAAGATCACATAGAGGTGTTTGGTTTTATAAATGGACAGTGGAAGGTTTAAGCTTTAGGATTGACTTGGGTTCAACAATGCAGGCTATATGATAGGGTGCTGGTTGTTTAGCTTCAGCCACAGTTTTTCATATTTCTGTATTAATTTTTCTCTATTGTATTTTTTGTAGTACCAGAAATAGAAATCAAACACCCTATCGTTGAGCCATTGTTAAACCACGAAGCAAAGAAAGACCACCGACTTCAATTTTAAATCAAATAAAAGCAAGCTTTTAATTCCCAGGACTGTCCCTCCTGAAACCTGTGGAAATAGAAGACAGTCTTCCAGCTCTCCAGGAGCACAGCTTTATAGCACAGAAAGTTGCAAAAGTGCAGGGTGGGGTGGGTGTCTTGAGAACTTACAGATAACAGAATTTTGACAAGCATAATACAAAGGCAGGTAGTAGGTTAATGGCCTAAATGGTTCATCACTTAGGGAGTAAATTTAGATCCCAACATCAGAATTTAGGAGGCACCATTAGGGTTTCAAAGAAGATTGTTATCTGGTCAGGGAAAGCCAGAATTTATGAGGCACCACTAAGTTTTCAGAGAGGGTTGTTATCTGGTTAGGGAAAGCCAGGCATGAGTGAGTTCAAGGCATGGGCAGGCATTCCAAGTAAGTTTAAAACATCAAAATATGGCCAGGCCAAATAGAAATCCTAATATTTTACAGAAAACAGAAATGAACCTTTTATAACTTTTGATAAGGTGGGTCCTGGTCTTAAGAGGGAATTATGCTGGGTTTATCACTATGTTCCCAGCCCTTAATTTATTTATGTATTTGTTTTATTCATTTACTCTGAGACAGGTTCTCTAAGTTATAGAGTCCGGCCTCAAATTTCTGATCCTTCTACCTCTGCCACCTGAATTACTGGGATAACAGTGGTGTGCCACAGCATGTGGGCATTTTTCTGTATTTTAAAGATAAAGGATGTTATCATTAGGTTTAAATAAGGTGACATGTAAAGTATTGAACTATGTGTTGGGCATATAATAAACTCTCAGTTTTAAATGTATGAAAATATTGTGATGATGATTTGGATGAAAAAGTAATAATGTAATTATGGAAAATAAGACACCATTGCTTAAAACTGGTGATAAATAAAATGTTCATCAGCACATTAAGTGAAGTGAAATAGCTGTTTAGTGCTAGGTACAGGGATTGCCTCATTATTTATTAAGTAACAACTTATTTAGTACTTACTTTCTACCAGGACCTTCCTTTAGGGGAGGAAGCATTGAGGAAGGGCACATCCCCACCCTTAGGAAATATGTGGTCTGGGGTCTATGGAGGCTTAACTGTGAGAAAGACAGCACCAGCTCTCTGAGTTGACCAAAAAACACTCTTTCATATGTTTCTGTACCTGAGTTTATCAGGAAAACTAGATTCTAAAATTTTCACATGCCAAAATGATGACTAAAAATAATTTTAAATGCTTCTAATTTTTGTCCCACCAGCAATGTATGAGTGTGCCTTTTCCCCCACATCCTCACCAACACTTATTGTTGTCTGTCTTCATAATAGCTGCCATTCCGACTGGAGTGAAATGATAATTTAGAGTAGTTTTGATTTGCATTTCTCTAATTGCTAGAGATGATGAGCATTTTTTTCATACATTTGTTGATTGGTTGAATATCCTCTTCTGAGAAGTGTCTGTTCATGTCCTTGGCCATTTATTGATTGGGTTATTTGTTTTTTGTTTGTTTGTTTGTTTTGAAGTGCTTAGCTTTTTGAGTTCTTTATATATCCTAGAGATTAGTGCTCTATCTAATTTGTGAGGATGTAGGCTCTCAATTTACCTTACAGATTATTATTTTTGCTGAGAAGAAACATTTTACTTTGAGTCCATCCCATTTATTGATTCTTGGTTTTAATTTTTGTGCTATAGGAGAATAATTAAGGAAGTTGGGGCCTAATCCCACATGATGAAAATTAGGGTCTACTTTTCCTCCTATTAGATGAAGAGTCTCTAGTTTAATTCCTAGGTCCTTGATACACTTTGAGTTGAGTTTTGTGCATGGTAAGAGATAGGGGTTTAATTTTATTTTGTTGCATATGGATTTCCAGTTTTCCCAGCACCTTTTGTTGAAGAGGCTATTTTTTCTCCAATGCATGGTTTGGCACCTTTGTCTAATATAATTATAATTTTGTGGGTTAGTCTCTGTGCCCTCTATTCTGTACCATTGGTCTACCAGTCTGTTTTGGTGCCAATGCCATGCTGTTTTTGTTACTATTGCTCTGTAGTACAGTTTAAGGTCTGGTATAGTGATGGCACCTGCTTCACTCTTTCTGCTAAGGATGGCTTTAGCTATTCTGGGTTTCTTATTTTTCCAGATGAATTTCATGATTGCTTTAGTTTGCCAATCCCCCAAAAAACAAAAACAAATGGTGAATTTTTTCTCTGATATAAGGTGACTAACTCATAGTGGGGTAGGGAGAGGGAGCATGGGAGGACTAGACAAACTCTAGATAGGGCAGAGGGGTGGGAGGGCAAGGGAGGGGTATAAGGTTAGCAATGATGGTGGAATGTGATGGACATCATTATCCAATGTACATGTATGAAGACATGAATTGGTGTGAACATACATTATATACAAACATATGAAAAATTGTGTTCTATATGTGTAATAAGAATTGTGATGCATTATGCTGTCATGCACTTAAAAATAAAAGCAATTAAACAAGTAAAAGTAAAAATTCTAATTTTAAACTCAAAAATATATTTCACCCAACATTTCAAGAAATTAGTCCAGAACTTAAACCACTATGTATGAAAGGTTAATTGTTAAACCAATCTTTATGCACTTTTTTTTCAGTCCTTAACATTATACATGTATCAATATACATGTTCTTTAATTCATAAATTTTAGAGAAGAATAAGCATTTGACTCAAGACTAACAGTGTTTAGGAATGGCATAAGTTTTCCATCTACTTAGTCATATTTTTACAGTATATTCATTACTCTTCAGTGAATACTTCAAGTGCTCTCTTGCTAACTTGAGAGTGACACATAAGTGAAAATGTGCTTTGACCTTATTTTTGTTCTCAGAAACTTTTCGACTAGGGATATTGCAGAGGACATAGGCATGAATTTCTATAAACCTATTTATGAGAGATAAGGCAGTTTATAAATTCATATAATAAATTAAGAGACCAGGGCATGATAAACATAAATAAATTACTAAAAAAGGGCACAAATGAAGGCCCAAACTTTCTGGTCTAAGTATACCAAAAAGTGTATTACAAAAAAAAAAAATTCATTACAGAAATTATATTGCCATAAGGTTAAAAATGTACCACTTTCTTATAGAAAAGGCACATTTCCTGACCCCAGATCTGGGCCTTTTATCTCTGAAACACTCACTGAGTCCTGCATTAATTAACAAACTATGCTACAGATATTTCCTATAGCACCTTTCAATACAGGCTGAAAGTCCCATTTTAAAATGCCATCCAGGGAAAACGACCCTACAAGGTCTGAAGTATATGTGGCCAGTTCTCCTCAAGTAGGGGAAATCTAGACTTGCAAGCATAAAAGTGTTTAAACATTCAGGTCATTGTTTATTTATTAATATTATATACGCAAGTTTTCATAATAATGAGATTTTCTCTTCAACATGCTTTTACAAACCATTGCAAAATTCCCCTTTACTGCTGGAGTGGTTGAGCACACTTGGTCTGTAATTTCAGCTAGTCAAGATGCTGCTGGAGAATTGCAAATTTGAGGCTGGCCTTGGCAATTTAGTGATACCCATTCTGAAAACTGGTAAAAAAATATTGTGAAGGTGTATTCCAGTGATAGAGCACCCTGGATTAAATTTCCAGTACTCCAAAAAATCAGAAAAAAAAAAACAGTTGCCCTTTAGATGAGTGGGATCCTCTATACCTGTTTCTTTTTGCACATTGTCATAATCTAGGTGTTGGAGTGGTACCAGGCAAATAATCTGAATTCCCTTTTCCTATGTCAGATGACGGGGATTTTCAAATTTTCCTCAATTGCTCCACACGTGGGCCATCTACAGAGCAGAGATCATGTGCCTGCTTTTCCCTGTTCATTGAGTTTCCTCCCTGTTCATCTTCTTTTGTCATTCAGTTGAATTTGTTAGAATAATTTTGCTTAGAGTACTTTTGTTCATTGTAGTATTTGTAGACTACAGCTTCTGAGAAGATGTGTACCTCTCCTGGTGGTTGTGAGAAATACAATGAAATTATGCACACAGTTTCTCAGCACAGAGCTTAGCATAGTGTTTCCTGTGTTTATAATTCAGAATAATCCAGAGTTCCAAAAAGGACTAAAGTGTGTTCAGTCTTGACAGTTCATAGGCTGATTTAATCAATACAGACTGTGGCCTGGGCTTTGGAAATATTAAAAAAGACCTCTTGATAATTTTAAATTGCATAGCAATTTGGAAATTGCTGATCTGGAAACTAGTAAATGTCATCAGATTAGCTACTGTTCTTTCCTGATGTACTTTGATGAAAGCTCTGGTGCTACAGAAATCATGCAGGTATTTTAAATTCCCAGATATATATTCAATATTAAGACATATGCCATGTGAAACACTGATTTTTTTGTTTCTATTCAGGTGAAAACTTAAATTGAACCATACCCTCTTTAAAAAATGCTATACAATATATTGTACAACTTATACTACTAATTATATCCTTTTCTGTATTGAAATTAAAAATAAAAGAAAAAAATGAGTCCAAAAATTATGGGTAGTTTAAGAGCTGACTTTGCACAATGTCAACAATTAAAAATATCTGCTGAACCATTCACTAATGATTTGCAAGTCAGCAAGTGGTGATAACAGCTGTTTTATAGATGGAGGAAAATCACACCTCATTTTCACCTTCAGGGAATATATGTGTTTAACTCACTTCCTGTTGTAAATGTGAAAATATTCATTAGATTGAAAAAAGCATAGTGTCATGTCATGTACATAAACTGATGTGATTTAACTGATCAAAGCATGGTTAGTTTAAATAACAAAGATTCCAGCAAGAATAACATCCAAGAGGATTCAGGATTTAAAGTAAATTAAGAGTTCACCTTACCCAAGCTTCTCATTTTTTAAGTAGGAATGACAATATTACCAACACCTACAAGGTAATAAGATAATCTAATTGGTAAATTCCATAGCCAATTTCTCCCATATTCCAACCCAAGGAGCTTTTGATTGTGTGATGGTAACCTCCAAGGAAAATGAGTTGCATTGGAGACCTATGCTTAGGAGTTTCAGATCTAAGTTTCTTTAGATCAGAAAAGAAAGTAAATTCCTTAAGGTGGTGTCAAAGCAAAACTTGCACTGTAAACAAAGAAGGGAAACCTCAAGGTGATTGCAATGGGAGACAGAGACCAGGAGTAATCTGAGCTCAACTCCTCCTTGAAATATGGTGAAAGGGTGGAGAGAAGAGGCCTGGTAAGTAATTTAAGTTTTGTGATAAGAAAGAGAACAAGGACCATCTCTGTTTGATAACTGTCTTTACCCCAAGGACACATAAACTTCTCTGGCAGCTTTACAGATCTTGCAAAGTTTCTGCCAGTTAAGCTCTTAGCCTCCCTGGGACCACAGGAGATGTGATAGGGGCACTATCTTCCTTGATGATTACATGTGAAAGGGATGATGCCTATGTTTTGAGAAAAATTCCTGGACTGCAAAACTGTCAAGAGACAGTTATACAGATTTCCATATCAAGGGACAGAAAAACGAATGGATAATTCTAAGTTTTCTAAAGTAAATTTTCTCAGGGCAAAATACATCAGGGTCCTAGAGTCAGGAAGAAGCCTACCTAAAGTTTGGTTAAGTGGAGGGAAAAGGTAGGCCATTGTCTTTCATCCAAGAAAGTTCCCATTTTAAGTCTAGATAACATCTTATATCTTACATTTGTAACCCTTTATGTATTCACATCATTTTCTCATTTCATTTTCACAACATATGTTGAATTTGAAGCAACAGGTACTATGCTTCTTTAGTGTGTTGGGATATTAACACATAGGGATGTCAGCAACTTTAATATTATCAAAATTTACAAATGATAGATCTGAGATCAGTTAACATTCTCCTTCTAAGCCCAACGGCTAGATGTTCTCAAAATTGTCATACTATGAATAGTTATTGGTGCTATAGGTATCAGTAAAATTAACTAGATATGTTTAACTAAGGAACAAGGTTATCATGTCTGACAGAAACTTAAATGACTGTTCTATTGGGTACAAATTTATTGAGATCCACCTGCTTTGGTCTTCTTTTGAGCATTTATTACATTTGGCATATGAATAAAATATGCCTTATTAATATGCTAAGCTAATCAAAAACCTCATTTTAGAGCAGTTGTTAAAATTTACTTTTAATTATCTAGAGCTAGTTAATACAGTATGGAGCCACTGGCCAAATAAGGCTTTTGAGTTCTTCTTAAAAAGAGGCAGTATGAGAGAGATGTGTTATAAATATAAAATGTGCACAGATGGCTAGTGGTGTGGCTCAGTGATAGAGTACCTGCTTAGCATGCATGAGGCCAGGGTTTATTCCCTGGTAGAAAGCATAAAATAATTAAACAAAAGCACTAAAATTTGAAGTCTTAGTATGAAAAAATGATATAAAATATATCATTTTTTCTTATTAACTACATTTTTTAAACGATTGTTTTGTATATATTGAGCCAAAGAAAATGTAAAATGAAAACCATCATCATTTTAATTTTCTCTATATTTCTGTTCAACAACATTTATTTAATTAATTCAATAAAATATTTAAAAAGTAAATAAGGTTTGTCATAAAAAATCACTTAGTATTTAGATTACAAATCATCTAAATATTTTGGAAGCTTTGAAACTGGGAGTCTATTTACATGAAAACAACACTTTACTTTTTTAATTTAAAAAAAACCTATGCAAAAGATATGGCTAATTTGAAATGTTTGCATGATTTTATTGATTTTTTTAATCAAAGTGTTTGGAAGAAATTTATAAAGCATTATATATGTGAAAAGAGACTTGAAGAAAGTATTGTGGGAAGACACTGATGCATAGTCACACAAATCTACAATTCAGGATGGCATTATATAAGCAGAACAGCTGCCTTAAGAATGTCTGGAAACAGTCTTTTGCACTCAATGTGAGCAAGGTGCTCTGGAAAAACACATGGGTGATGAAAATATGAAAAATTCATAGTCTGTGTTGCTCTGAAATTTTTAAATTCTTGTATCAGGCATGAAGTTTTAACTGGGACAAGGGAGAGACCAAAGAATGTACATGTCAAATAATGTTTTTACCTAATACATCAGTCATTAACATCTGTTAGATATTATAATCTTCTATATTGTTCTGTTATAAAAGAATAATATGTCTGTAAAATTAACGATCTTGACTTCATCTTCAATGGAGATAGTGAAAAATTAACTATCTTCCAATCATACCCAATATACAGCAACATAAACTAGATTTACCTTTTCACTTAAAATGAAAATAATGAAGAGATACAGGAAACAATAGTTTTCAAGTCATGAGATAGCAGGCAACAAAAGACCAATTCTTAAGAGATGGGAGAGCAAAGAAATAAGCCTAATGATCTACTCAACTTAGTTCATTCAAAGAATTTCCAGGTGATGGAGTTGGGCAGTGAGTATTGAGGGGCCAAGCTGACTCTCTGGATTGAGGATCTGGGGAATTAATTTCAGGAGAATCAAAATGGGTAGAATTTTCAGCTCATAGTTCAAGAAGTGGGTGGAGGACTTATGCATAGAGAAATGTTGGAAGTGTGTTGGAGATATCCCTCAATTTTTTATTTGATTAGTACATATGTATATAAAATTTGTAAAAGAAAAAAATCAGAAATGATGAGAGATAACAGTGTCCACCACTCACACAGAGCTAGGAATAGTACCATCTCACCTATTACACAGGACAATGTTATGACTTATTGTACTTTGATCGGAGTGCACAAAAGTTCTTTCACTCAGTGGTAAGGAATAAATATCTCTAGTCTTAGCATTACTCCACTCTCATCTAATAACACTTAAAAGCATAAATATCTTTCTAAGTAATTTATTTACATCATAGAACAAAAATCATTATAGGTATATTCAAATACCTAACACAAAATAAATTAGCATTTACAATTTTGAAGATCCAATTAAAATGACTAGGCATGGAAAGAAGCAGGAAGAACAATGACAGCAACAGGAAAGGTCCGTCTACAAAAAGGAATAACCACTGGAAATAACAAATGAGTGAATGTATAGGACATTTTTCTTAGAATTTAAAATTCTCTAAAAGATATTTTACTGAAAAAACTTAAAAAGGAATGTTTCAAGAAAGTAGATTGTCTGAAACAATGTAGAAAATAAATAAAAATCACTACTTAGTAGAGAATCAAAATATAATATTTTGAAGAAAATATAAAAATGTAAAATGTAATGAGAGAAAAAATATACGTAAATAATGGAAAGATATACAGTATTGATGGGTAGGAAGACTCAATATTAGTAACGATTCATTCTCTCCAAATTGATCTACAGATTCAATGCAATATCAGTCAGTCTAGTGACAGGTATTTTTGTGAAAATTAACAAAAATTTACATGGAAATGGTAACTGAATTAATAAAAATTAATTGGAAAGGAAACAAATTAGAGGATTAATGCTATCCTATTTCAAGATATAACCATATCACAATAAATTTGGTGTAGTATTAACACAAGTATTTATCAATAGAACAAAGTCCACAAGTGAGAAAATGCATACACGAACAGCTGATTTTCAACAGAGAAGCAAAGGTGGTTTTATGAAGAAGTGGTCTTTTCAAGGAATGGTGAGGAAAAGTGAACTAAGTTACACTGCATATCATATAAAAATTACCATGGATCATAGACTTAAATGTGAACAAATTGGATAAAATTTCTGCCCTTTCAGCATTCTAGAGAAGTTAAAGTAGGTGAAGATATTTGAGTTACATGCTAGTTGCTCGCCTAGCATGTGCGAAGCACTGGGTTCAATCCTTGGCACCATATAAGAATAAATAAAAAGTAAAGATATTGTGTCCAACTACAACTAAAATTTTTTTTAAAAGATTTATATCAGAATATGTAAAGAATTTGTAGAAGTTAATAATAGCAAAATAAACAATCCAGTTAAAAAGTGAGCAAATAATTTGAGTAAGTCACTTTACTAAAGAAGGTATTTGGATTGCAAATAAGCTAGTGAAAATGTGATCACTTAACTGGGGCAATGGCCAGCGCCTCATTGGGGGATTCTTCTTCCTGCTGAGGAGGATGTAAGCCAGCTGGAAACTGAAAGTCTCAAATAGTTAGTGAAGAACAAAGCATAAATAGTCAGAAATATATTTACATAAAGCAGAGCACCTGATGGATTTAGTCCACATGGGTGCTGGAACTAGTTAAAGGAAAGATGGCTCTAGTGGTTTATTTAAGGTGGTACATCAAAGGCATGATTAAGGTTTCAAGGGTGGAGTCTTGCTTTATGATATCTTGAAGTTGGCAGGTTGATTGGCATCTTGGCAGGTCACACCCATCTCAGGTGCTATGTGGGCCACAGCAGAGGAGGATAAAATTCACATTGTCCCTGGGCAATTGACCAGAGAAAATGTCCAGTGGTCATTCCCAGATACCAGATGTTTCTATCCACTAGCCTTCCATGCTTGATGACCCACAGGCAACCCATGAATGGCTTGTGATGATCATTAGTTATTAAAGATACAGATAAAAACTGGAATGAGGTATCAGTGCACAATTATTGGGATGAATAAAATTAAAATCATTTATATTACCCCAGTGTTAGAATATGGAGAGCCAGGCATAGTGTGATGTATGTCTGTAATCTCAGTAATGTGAGAGGCTGAGGCAGGAGGATTGCAAGTTCAAGGCCAGCCTTAGCAACTTAATGAGGCCCTAAGTAACTTAGTGAATATATGGATTGTTGTGGTGCTTGTTGCGTTGTCGCGCGACTTCTTGCCCGCAAGAAAGACGCAACCCAAGAATCTTCTTTCAACAACTTTATTCAGGCCCCTGATAGTTCTTCATCTCCGAATCTCCTGGGATGCCCTTCCCAGCCTTAATAAAGCATCTCAAGCCCCAATGCAAAGCAGCCACGTGGAGCTTTCTCATAGAGTGATGAAAAGTCATGTGCCAACTCTCCCAAACAAGGAGTTGTTTGTCACAGACCACAGCGGAGCCAGCGCCATCATGTAATGGTGACCATAATTTGCATAAACGGCAGAAGTGGCTCACCACAATGGATCATACAATATGGGATAAAAAAGGGTACAACAATTTTAGAATATAGATTTTATTCCAGTCCACTCTAGAAGATGTATGTCATTCTAGAAGATAGAAGTATCTCCACACAAAGATTTGTACATGAATTTTCATTTCAGCATTTTTCATAACAGCAAAAAAAGGGAACAACTCAAATGTCCATCATCAGGTGAATGGGGGAAAATAAGCACATCACACAATAGACTATTACTTATTGATAAAAATGAACAATTAATATAGGTACCTTATGGATTAATCAAAAAATAATCATCCTGACCAAAAGAATCAGACCCCCAAAAGCATAAAAAAATAAAAAACTAAAAAAAATCTATAGTGCTATAAAGTAAGTCAGAGTTAGATTGTAGACAAAGATTAGGGCCTAGCAAGAAGAAAGCAGATTACAAAGAGACAAGAGAGAATATTTGGGGATGATGGTTACATTCATTATCTAGGTTATAGTGATAATGTTATAATTGCATATATACATATATGTCCAAACTTATCAAATTATGCACTTTAAATATGTGCTGTTTATTTACATCAGTCATAATCAACAAAGCTTTAAAAAAATGAGAGTAGATGTTTAAATGCACAGCAGTGGGAGCTTGATGCGGCTGAGACGTTACAATTACTGTAATGACCTAGAAACTTAATATCTCACAGACACTCACATTTAATAATGTGATTTAATGATAAACATGAATTAAAAATTGTAGGATAAACATTAAATTTTAAACCACAAATTCAATCTGATAGTTTTATTTCAAAGAAGGCAGGCAATCTAACTTTACTAAATATGAGTGCTGTGTTAATTGGGCTGTAGTTCTCAATAGTTTCATAAATTTCTCAATCCCATCACATTTGTCAAAATATACAGTAGTATTAGTAACATGATAACTTAAATGTAATGTAGATTGTATGGTTAAAAAAAAGTCTTTCTGTACCTCACAATTCCATCTTATATTTGAACTGGAAGAATATTATTTGTTAAAAAAAGAATAAAAAGGCACAAGTAAAAAGTTACCTGGGTCCTTCAAAGAATTTACTCAGAACTTCATCAAATTTGATAGCATTGGCTTCCAAATATTGCCATCATATATACAAGTTAAATCATAAAACATGTTTTCTCTGCCACTACACTTTCCACTTCACCACAACTATAGAAGTTATTTATTTTTATACAGTTTTTAAACATTCAACTTAGGAATGACTTTTGCTAGGCAGGCATATTTATGCTTTCTTTCTGTATCAATATCAATTTCCTAAACCAATTATTATTCACTGCTGTTTGTATTTGCCTGATCATCTGTACCAACTTACTACACAATACAGAGACACTCCATTTTAGTTATCCACTGACTGGTCTGTTGCTCTTTAGAATTTTTAATATCTTAAGAGAATGGAACATGACATTTTCATCTTATCTGAGACTAGGATCTGATATAGCATAAATATTTAATAAATTACTTTGATCAGCTTGGGGGTATTTCCCTGATTTACAGTAAATCCTGACAAATTCCTCTTTTATCACTATGTCTGCTCCATAAAATGCTGTGGTTCTAAATTCTCCTAGCAGATCTATTCAAGTCATTTTAATCAATCTGTCACAAAATATCTTAATACAAACTATAATTATGTCATACGCTATGTGTTGATAGGATCAAGATGAGATAACTCTAAATTGCTTGAATAAATCAAATAAAAGAGCCATATGGAGTGTGGATTCTGAGAGCAATTCAATCTCTAAACTAGAGTCACACAATCTTTATAACCAATCTGATGAGATAACAAAATTGCTACATTTTATTCTTATGCTTATTATGCAACCTTGTCCGTATTGGGTTCAATACATTCTAGTTGAAATAAATTTGGTTCTATATTG
Source organism: Marmota marmota marmota (assembly GCF_001458135.2). NCBI lineage: Eukaryota > Metazoa > Chordata > Mammalia > Rodentia > Sciuridae > Marmota > Marmota marmota. Next base: position 7,962,684 of record NW_026000136.1, read on the forward strand.
GGAAATAAAATTGATCAAAGTATATTATATGCATGTATGAATAAATCTCAATGAAACTCACTATCCATATAAATAATGTATACCAATAATAAAAGAAAAAAAAACATTCTATACAAGATAGGTACATTTCATTGCCTAGTCATTGAATTCCAACAAGTTCTTATTTGACACTGCAAATAATTTGCTGATGATATAATAGGAATGAATAGCCCTTGAGTAAGACTTCTAGACTCCTGGGGTTGACTGTGCCCATGCTGATTGAATCACAGCATAATTTTTGATCAACATTTTACTCTGAATTTTTCTTCTGTATCTACTTTGTTCAAAAGCTATTAATAAATGACAGATAAAATCAGGCAGTCTGTTTCTTTATGGAGTTTTAGATGTTACATTCAAATATTTTAATCAGAAACTGAATTGAGATACATGTCACAAAAAATGGTAAAACTACTAAGAGAGGCTGTGAGAGAAGTATTTGATCTAGAATTCAAAAAGTCAGAAAAAGATTTTCCTGTGGAAGCAATGATATGAAGAAGAGATACAAATTAACTAAGAAAGAAGGAGGAAAGGATGTTCCTAGCAAAAGCAATGGAATGTGTTGGGGCAGGAGGAAGGCCTGTGAGTGAAATGTAGAAGAAGCCCATGTGTCTGTATCTGACATGCAACATGATACTGGGTGGGGCTGGAAAGAAGTTCTTAAAGTGTTAATAAAGAACAAGGCAGGTCTTCATACAGAGTGTTGCTTAAGTATGCAAAACAGATTCAGGAAGAGGAAATGGAGGCCAATTTGTGAAGCCATTGTTAAAATGGAGTCAGAGATGATTGAATACTGAGTGAAGCTGGTGGTAGTAGAGGTGGAGAGAATGGTTGGATTACAAATAAATTTAAATTGACAGTTCTTGGTAAGGGATTGGATAAGGTGGTGGAGGAGGCATTCCAAAACTTTTGACCAATGTGGCTAAGAAAATTATATTTGATTTACTGAAAGAAAAAATTCTTGAAATGGCTAGTATTTTCAGAGTGGTTTGGAGTGGTGTGAGTAAGTTTCATGAGTTGGCTTTAGACATGTTGAATTTGAGAAGGCTTTGAGAATTACAAAACTGAATGTGCTAACACCTGGTAGGAGAAGCTGGAGGTAGAAAAACATTAGATAAATTGTGAGCCTTTTTTACTGCGGTCATGATTGAACACAGAGGAGTGGACCAGATCATCTGAAGAGAAAGTAAAGAATGAAGATAGAAAAGGGAAAGTTGGATGGAAAGTGACACTATGTGTACCTGGGCAGGTACACTGCAGAAAAGAGCTCTAGAGAGAAGCTATATGACTTTTCACCTCAAACTATTGTTGGTAAATCAGTAATTTTTATTAGGAATTCTGTATCTGGTTAGTACAGACCCTAGCATATATTCAATTCTTAGTAACTATGTAATGAATGATTATATGGGTCAGAGTCTATTTTTATTTTTCTATTTCAAAATTATAAAATTATTATTATTAGTCATAGATCTACTGCATTGCATTTTGAAGTTGTATGTTGATGTCTGCTTGTTAGAAATTATCAAATTTAAACTGTGGTTTGGCTAAGGATAATTTGATACTATTATTCTTTGAGAATTAGACAAATACACAGTTTTACAGGTTAAAAGTAAAATATTATCAATAGAGAGTTTGACATTTGTTTTGATTTTGATCTTAAATGTCCCTCAAAGGGCCTGTGTTGAAAGCTTAGATCCCCAGCCTGTGGTACTATTGGGAGATGGTGGAACTTTTTAGAGGTGGAGCCAAGTAGAAGAGAGGCCACTGGGGTGTGCACCCTAAAAGGAAATATTGCCACTCCTTTCCTTTTCTCCTTCTTCTGCTTCACACCTGCCATTAGGTAAGGAGTTTTCTCTCCATGCATTCCCCACCATGTTATTTTAACTTTCTATAGAGCAAGACACTGATGTGAAACCCCCAACCTAACATCTTCAGCAAAAATAACCCTTTCCTGCATTTAAGATGATTTTCTCAGGGATTTTATCACAATGACAGAAAGCTGATGGAGTGAGCATTAATACAGATGATCAAAAATAGTTGGGAATATTAATCAATTTCTCTTCCAATTTCTTCTCTGTTTAATCTACTTTTTATAAAAGGCATGTTTATATCTCTGATTAAGACTTCTGGACTTTACATTGTTCTCCTTATTGCTGCTGGAAATTTTTATTGTAAAGAGCATTTGTTAGGTATATAAAAGTTTGTGAACATCATATATCGCTTGTGCCTGTTTAATATTTTGGATTAAATTCTACAATTTTAAATAAGAACAGCATATCACTGTTTGCATTTTTATTCAAATTTTGTTAATCATTTCTGGCTATTTTTTTTAGTTTTGTCTTTTCTCCACTCAGGCCCCAATACAAAATAGCATGTATCCCTGGGAATTTTATTACAGGAAAAACACAAAGATAGAGGTTAAACATCTTACCTAGCATTTTGAACAGATCAGTGTTGAAAGGCATTGTTTAGAAGAAGCTATTAAATCAAGTACATTCATAATTAGGTCAACTTTTAATAACTAGCTTTGTCTTAAATTCTGGGAACTATGCCTATGGGGGGTTATCCTTAATGGATCACCCACCTCCAGAGTGTGTAGATAATCCTGACAAGCTTTTATTTCTGCATTCCCAAAAAGTAAGTGTTGTGACTTTTAGTATATACAAGGAATATCCAAGGAATATTAGGTATAAGTGAATATCCTTTGGGGTGGATTAGAGTACAGTGGAGGTAAATTTTCCATCCATCTGAGGACACATACGTTGGTTCAGTGGCACTAGTATTAACAAGCTCCATTCAGCTGAAAGGACACTGAAGGATGGTAAACAGTAGATGATGCTGGGCTGCCACTGCTTTCTACCTCACTTTTACATGGATCTCAGTAGTGAACACTGTGGTACACCCCTAGATCTCACTTAGTGCTGAAAACACATTCTTTGGGTTTGGGAGTGCTAGAACCTGACAGCTCCTTGCTCAATTCTTCTGTGAGAATTGCCCTGGACTTCATGGAGCTGCTTTTTCTAGAGACAGCCCATATCCAATAACTACTCAAAGTAGAGTTATAAAGAATCATTCTCCTTGCTTCCATTCATAAACACTTTTCAGAGCTCCACTTGGCATTGACTAAATACAAATTTTCTCTTGCCCAGTACTACTTTTAATACTCTGTGGCAGGTAGTGATTTTGAGGGTTTGGTCTAAGACAATTCCTGCATGCAAATCTCTATTTTGGAGTCTTTTTCTCAGGAAACCTAAATGGCAACACCATTTCCACAGAAATATTAAGCTATAAAGGTTTAGGAAAGACTTCTCTCAGATGTCTAGTGGTGGTCAACTTTCTGTCTGCTTTTTGAAGGCATCTGAGTAAGGAATGAGAGATAAACAATAGTTAAATTTTGCTAGGCTAAGTTACCATCTTGTTTAAGTCTCATGAGATGATAAAATCATAAAATTTAATCTGTTTGTATTGTAATGATTTATGTGTTGTGTGTTAAATTAGCAAAGATTTAGCTGTTTTGATAAGATATGATCATGATGGAATCACTAAAAGTACAAAGTGGACTTTTATTAAGCCAAACCTTCCACTTACAGATGTTTTTCTTTTCTTTTCTTTTCTTTTCTTTTCTTTCTTTCTTTTTGGTATGTACTTATAAATGAGTTATGTTTTACTCCTGTAACTTTTGCATAGACTTTAAAGGAGAAGATTTTATGTGTTCTGTAAATTTTGTAGTGTCCATTTTAAACACTGTATTGAACAACTTAAAAAGTTTAATTTCTGGGACAAAAAAAGTGAAAATTTTAACTTTTGAAAGCACTGGGAAAAAATGAATCAATTTAAAGAAAAGTGTAAAATGTTAACCCTGCAATGAGTACTATCTCCTACAGAGGGGTAAATGGTAATATAAGTTGTAGAATTTGAGTAAAGATGCAAGGGATGGGCTGCATAGAAGTATTTTCTCCACATTTCCTTAAAATTAGACATAATTACTTTTCTTGAATTACCTTGATTTTCAAAACAACATTTTGAAAATTAGAAAATGAATTCATACCTCACTGGCTAGACCCTACTTTTTTGAATTGTTACATTTGACAATTCTATTTTGAAATTTTCATGCATTTACTCAATATATATTCATTGAGTTCCTAGTATATACCACCTACTGTGCTAGATAGATGATTACTTTTCTACTTTTTCAGGAATATTAACCTTAAGTTTATGAAATTTGTGGACTTTTGCTTTAATAAAAGAATTTAAGGGGAAAATATTTTTATGGCAATGCCACAATATGAAACATTCTTGTAATTATGGATTGGACATTATAGCAAGTGATACTGAGCAGATATTAGGCAACAAAATGCCTTGAGGCTGATGATAACTGGAAATTAAAAAGGATGATCAATTTACCTGCATATAGTGAAAACAACTATGTGGATTGGTAGAAATCAAAGGGAGATAAGCTTACAATTACAGGCTTTCTAAAATTACTTCTAAGGGGACTCAGAAATATTTATTTTCACAGGTAATCAAAACAAAGATATAGAGGAATTAAGATATTTAGACAAATATATGTTGCCATTTATTTCAAAAATTCAAAGAAATCAATCTTTGAGTCCAAGAATTTTCTCACTCTGTTAACTGGATCCTCCTATTTCACAATTTTGCCTAGAGCCAGCCCTGAGGAGACCTACTTTCTATGAGAACAGGGCTAACCCCCTATTGCCAGGGACATTTTATATGGATTTTATGTTTTTTTCCCATGTATGCAGTGGAAAAGAATAAACTGTTTTCACAGTATATGGCAGAAGTTGTTCAAGTTCTTGTTCTGTATCTTATCCGACAAATTTCTTTATGTGGGACACTTGCCCAAACAGAAACATTATTTGTTGCATTGCACCTTTTATTATTTTTAAACCTGCTGTTAAAATAATTATTTCTGTGCCAATCTTTCACATAAAACCCAATTGATCCAGCATTTAAAAATGACTTGTGTTTATTTAACTATTCTCATTCAGTTAATATGTCAAATATACCAAATGAATTTTTCATATGTCCAAATTGGAAAATATTTTTTTCTAATAAAGTACAGAGAAATCAATAAATGCTTACATGGGATAATACTGTGTATTTCTTCAGTATCATCTGAAGAACTTCTATGAAAGTATAATGCATCTCTAAATAAAAATAGTTACACTGATTCCATGTTTTGTGTTCACGATGTGTCATAAATTTTAAAGACATACATGTGATCAATCACCTTGTTATGATTTTTTTTCTTTCTTTCTTTGGGTTCCTTGTGGGGCAGTATAATGGCTATTAACTTTGAGGCATTATGTCTTTTCTTAAACTCCTGGTGCAACATATTTGATATTAAAATGAATGTATAAGAAATCTTTTTCCCTTGAGGAAAGTAGATATTAGGGGAAATAAATCAGAAACTAATTGAGATAATAATTCATAGACCATTTAGGGAATTCTTGGACACTTGATATTGAAAAAATCAAAAAGATCAACCTTCCTTCCTCTGTGCCTGTTTTCTTGTCCTTCTTTCTGTCCTATATTTATTGAATATTTGATACCTGGTCTTGAAATTTTTCAGAGTAATCGAAGAGGGAGATATACTATAAAATAATTAAAGAATGATATAATAAATGTTCTACAATTCAGAAAATGGTAAAGAAAGAGGAGTAAATACAATAGTCTTTCATTTTCCTTTGAGTTTTTTTTTAAAAATTATTTCTTACATACATGACAATAGTGGAATGCATTACAATCAGTTTTAAGGCAATTATATCATAAATAGAGAGGTTAAAAAATATAAAGAAAAGTGCATTTTCTGTACTTTACTTGAACTGGTAAAATTATGACATTTGTGTTAGCATATTATTACCTGGAATGACCCCTAAGAAAAGCTAACATATGAATAGAAACATTAGAAAACTCTATGGATAAATAAAAATGGAATTCTATAAATAGTAAAAACGATGCATAGGAAGCCAGGAAAAGAATCAAAGAAACTAAAAACAGAGAGAACAAAGAAAAAAACAAAATACAAGATATCTTAAGTTTTAACATAGAATGAATTATATTAAATGCGAATTGTGTAAATAGATCAATTACAGAGACTGTCAAGAGTGTTTTAGAGATATGACCCAACTATGTACTATTTATAATAAACTGACTTCAAATATATCATGTAGGCAGATTGAATGTTAAAACAAAGATATAACGTGTAAGCATTAATCAAGAGAAAGCATTAATAATAGGAAAAAGCATACTTCAGAGCAAATGGAATTGCTAAAGACACAGAATGATATTGTGTAATGATAAAAGGATCAATCCATCAAGAAGACATGCAATTCTGCATGTAAGCACAAAAAACAACAGGACCACAAAATACATGAAGCAAAAAATTGATAGAACTGAAAGGAGTAATAGACCAATCAACAATAATAGTTGGAGACTCTCCTTTTTTTGGATAATAATAGAATAATTAGAAGAAACTTATCAAGAATATAGAGCCCAACACCATCAAAAACAGGATCTAATTGATCATTCCCCCAGTGAATGCATTCAGCAACAGAATACTACACATTCTTTTTAATCATCTACAGAATATATACCACAAGAAAGCACAATGTGACTGGGGAAAAATATAAAAGTTTTAAAAATTTTAAATTTTAAAAAAATTGAAATGACACAATGTGCCTTTCAACCACAAGGGAATCAAATGAGAAATCCATTACAGAAAAAAGTCTCCAAATATGTGGAAATACATATAAATAGTCCATGAACCAAAGAAAAGTCTCAAGGGAAGACAGAAAGAATTACACTAGACTGAATGTAAATGAAAATACAACACACTAAAATTCATAAAATGGAGTGAAAGCAGAGTTGAGGAGAAAATTTACAGCACTAAATGTATACATAAGAAAATAAGAAAAGCTTTAAGTAAATAATCTCAACTTCCATCTTAAGAATCTAGTTTAGGAAAAAGTATAATAAATCAAAAACATGCAGAGGGAAAGGATGAGTGGAGATAACATTGGAAATTTTATAGCACAAATGAAAACAGTGGGAAAAAGATCTGACCCTTTGAAAAGATTTGTAAAGTTTAAAAAGCCTTTAATAAGACTAACAAAGAAAATAGAAGACAATAATTACCAATAACCAGGATTGAAACATACCCTCACAGAGCTTGAAAACATCAAAATAATCACAAAGGAGTGCTATGGACAACTGCACGTGGACTGATTTTACAGTATAGGTGAGATGGGCTGATTTCTCAAAAAGAACAATCTACCATAACTCAGAAATGTTAAAAAATTAGCCCTATACTAATTAGGAAATTGAATTTGTTTTTTGAAATTAAAAAAACATGAAATTTCCTGGCTCTTGGGGTTTCCCTGGAGAATTCTACCATATATTTAAGGATGTACTAACATAAATTCTACACAGTCTTCTCAGGAAACAAAAGAGATGGGATATATCTCAAATTATTTTACAAACCTAATATGAATCTGATAGCAAAACCAGACAAAGAAATTTTATTTTGAAGAAGAACAGAAGGAGGAAGAAGTAGAGAAGAAGAAAAAGCACAATAAGAAGAATTAAAGGCCAAAATCACTCAGGCATACACACATACATATACTTAAGAAAATTAGTAAGTAAAATTCAGGAATATAAAAATAATAACTATATACCATGACAAAATGAGGGTCATTCCAAGGACTGTTTTAAAATTTCAAAATTAATTAAAGAAATCATAGACATCATTATCCAAAGTACATGTTTGAAGACATAAATTGGTGTCAACATACTTAATATACAACCAGAGATATAAAAATTGTGCTGTATATGTGTAATAAGAATTGTAATGCATTCTGCTGTCATTTATTTTTTTTAAATCAATAAAAAAAGAAATCCACCATATAACTAAAGAAACAAAATCACATAATAACATCAATTGTCACAGATACTAAATGATAAAAAAAAAAATTCCCAAGAATCTAGAAAGAGAGGTAAACTGTCTCATCTTGATGAAGACCCTCACTGAAAACCTATAGACAACATTTTATTTAATGACAAAGAATTCCCCTGGGATCAGGGACAAGGCATGGATATTCACTCTTATTCACCATTGTAGTAGAAATCCCAGCCAGAATAGTAAGGCAAAAAATGAAAAAAAAAATCCAAATTTAAAGGAAGAAATACAATAACCCCTGTTTGCAGATGTCATGTTTTACCTATGTAGAAAATTTTAAATAATCTACCAAAAACCCACTGAAAAAAATAAATTGATTTAAAAATGTCACAGGAATAAGATTAACATATGAAAAAAATTCAATCACATTCCTACATACTACCAAGAAACAAGTGGAATCTGAAATTAAAAACACAATATCGAGCAAGGAACAGTAGCACATGCCATTAGTTCCAGATATATTTAGAAGGATGAAGCAGTAGAATTACTTAAGCCCAAGAGTTTGAGACCACCCTGGGAAACATAGTTAGATCCTGTCTCAATAACAAAAAAAAGAAAAAAAGAAAAGAAAAAAAAAGAAGTACCACTTATGATTGTGCCAAAGAAATAAAATACAAAGGCATAGTAAACCTAGCAAAATATGTGCAGTATCTATATCCTAGAAATGACAAGAGGCTAATGAAAAAGTTTTAAAAAAGCTAAATAAATACATAGGAAGATATAGTATGTTCATGTATTGGAAGACTCAATTTTATAAATGTCAGTTACTTGATCCCAGTTTTCCTGTAGCTTGAATGTAATTCCTATGAAAATCCCTGAAAAAAAAATTATAAGCTTTTATAAACAATGTTCTAAAATACATATTAAAAGGAAAAGGTGAAAAGTCAAGGCTCATTGTCAGAGATTAAAATGCACACATACAGATAGCAGTGACAAAGTTGAAGCACTTTATTGCAAGCTGCTGCCAGCTTATATAGGGAAATGAAAGTCAGTTATCCTAAAACAGGAACCCCCTGGAACCAATCATAGTAACTGTCAGGTCATCATCTGTGGTGCATGGGATTCATGGGGGTCACGAGCTGTTCACAAGCCCAGATGGGTGAACCAAATTTTGAAAACTATATGTTATTCGCCCATTGTCAGTTTGCCTGCCACCATGTTACATTGATGGACCCATTATTAGAAAAACCTAGGGAACCCTCAGGGAAACTCCCAACAAAAGGCCTAGAAGAAATTAACAAATTTCAAAGATAAGAATAAAGTGAGGAGAAGCCATTTCAATCAATTTCAAATACTTATGTACTAAAGAAAATGTGATATTGCTGGAAAAACAAACACATAGATAAATGGACTAGAATGAGTAATCCAGAAATAGACCCACACAAAACTTCTCCTAACAGACCTTTTAGTTAGATCTGCTACAAATATTCTCTCTGTGACTTTATTTTTCCTTTTCTCAATAGTCACTTTATTTTTTTTTCAAATAGAAATTGTTTATGTATAATATGATATGTATATAGTATGAAATGGTTAAACCAAGCTAATTATCATATGTATTATCTCATATACTTAATATTTTTTGTGGCATTAGAACACATAAAAGCTATTCTTCAGTAATTTTTAAGTATTTAATATATTGCTATTAGCTACAGTCATTGTGATGTGGAATAGATCTCTTGGATATATTCTACCTATCTAACTGAAATTTTATGTCCTTTGATCAGCACCTCCCCAATTCTGTTCCTGATTTTTGACAGAAATATAAAAATAATAGGTTTCTCTTCCTGATTTTTGACAGAAGTATAAAAACAATAGGTTAAGAATAACTTTCTCAACTTATGGTTCTGCGGCAATTGACATCAGTAAGTAAGAATTACCTTAAAATGCTAACATTAGGTAAAAAACAGACTTAACACCAAAAGTATGATTCTTAAGAGGAAAAACTAATGAATTGGACCCCATTAAAATTAGGCATTTTGCTCTGTAAAATACCTTATAAATGGATGGAAACATAAGCTACTGATTGGGAGAAAAATATTCGTAAGCCATATATCTGATAGACTAATATCTAAAATATAAGAAGAACCCTCAAAATTAAATAGTGAAACCCCTTAAGCTGAAAAACTAAAAATAACCTCATTCAAAAAATGAGGAATAGATGGGTATAGTGGTACATGCCTATAATCATTGCAACTTAGGAGGCTGAGGCAGAAGGATTCCAAGTTCAAAACCAGTCTCAGCAATTTAGTGAGGCTGTAAGCAACTTGCTGAGATTCAATCTTAATATAAAAGATAAAAAAGCCTGGAGATGTTGCTCAGAGGTTAAACAACTCTGGGTTCAAACCCTGGTACCCACCCCCCAAAAAATGAGGAATAGATATGAAGACACTGATCACTGAAAATGGGAAATGAGTAGCCACAAGACAGTATGGCAGACCAAATAATTGCATGCTTGGATATTTATTGCGGAGAAATAAAAACTATGCTCTCCTAAACTTGAATATGAATATTTATTTTATTATTTATTTATTCACAATCACCCAAACGTGTAAACAGCCCAATTATCCTTCAGTGAGTTAAATAATCTGTGGTATGTTCATATCATGGGATAGTATGCATTAATCAAATGAACAAAATATTAACACACCAAATTAGCTGGATAAATCTTCCAGAGAAATATTCCTGTGAAAATACATTTTTTAGAGATTACATATTGCATTATTCCATTTAACTAATAATCCTTAATTAGCAAAAATTTATAAATCAAGAACATCGTATTGTTTGCCAAGAGTTTTGGAAAAGATTGGGTCAGTATGGGGAAGTAAGTTAATTTATAAAATGGCACCATGAGGGAAGGGAGTCTTGTAGTGATGGAAACATTTTATATCTTGACTGTAACAATTTCACAATTTTGGTTGTAATATTGAATTCTAATTTTGGGAGATAGTATTGTTAGAGGGAATTAAGTCAAAGGAATATAGAATCTCTTTGTATTATTTTTTATTATTTCCAAAATAAAATTTGAATTTAAAACAAATATGCACACAGAAAACAGTGACATTAAACACATGCACACTTAAATATGTAATGTGATCATAATTAGCATGTTTGAGATCATTAGGTCATTACCAAGTTTTGATAGGGAAATTTGTTTCATGAAAATAAGGAATAAAGTTGGTGTCTGTGCACATATTTGATTTTTTGCAAACAATGTCATTGATGATGCACATTATAGTTCTGCATTGTTTCTATAATAAGTAAAACAAGTGAACAACAACAAAAAGAACAAATGTAGGAAACTGTGGTTTATACATGTCTTCTAGTGTAAAACTGTGTGAGACTGTCTACACTTTGAAGAGTATGTGGTATAAATTAGATTTCTAGAAGAGGTCAGCAAATTTATCTGTGTACAATTTTGTCAGGTGTAAGAGATTTTGGAAGGTGTCAAATCCCAGATATCTACAGCTATTACTTTGTGATAAGAAATGATAGTAGCTATTAAACATTTTTAGTAACTAAAATCTGAAACAAAATTTTCTTGTTTCTTTTTTTAAAATATTAAAATAGAGCAATTTATTCTAGACACCTAGCTATGACACACAAGGTTATTTTTTTTTCTTTCCCAAAAGTGTGAGGAGTGAATGGGTTGGGGGGGGGGAGAGAAAATGGGAGACAGATATTGTTTAACAGAATCTGGAAAATGCTGACAGAGAATCATGTCTGGCTGTACGTCTGACACAGACAATAAAAACTGCAGAAGCCAGAATTTACAACTTCAGTGAGTGGTGGAAGAAACATTTCTGCATTTGACAAGAAACCACAATGAAGAAAAAAAGAGGAAGAACAAGTGGTTTATAAAAGAAGGAGAAAATAACAAGGAAAAAAAGCAGATCTTTACGTTGGACAAAGTGCACTTCACTTGGCTCCATGATCTATTTTTAGAAAGAACAAAAAGTCAAGTCCTATGATGTGGAGTAGAGTCAGAGCATCAAACCCTGCAATGTCCACCTGGTCCTTCCAGGTCTCTGTGGGGCAGTTCTCACCTCCCAGGTAGATACTGGACATGGCTCTTGGTCACTTTGAACCCCACGAAACATTCCAAAGAGGATACTGCATTATGTCTGCTTTCAAGGTTAGATTTGGTCACTAAGACTTAAGCATTCCTCACAAGTATTAAGAGCTGTAAACAACGTAGAACAGCAATTGCATGATACATGGGCCATCCCTTGACTTCAAAGATGGATCTAATGGCGCTCTGGCAGGAGGGTGAACAATGATCTGTAGACACGGAGGTTCCAAAAATTGCTGACGAACATGGTGTTCTGTGGATAGGGGAGGGACTTCAGGGGCACGAGATGCATGCCCCTGTCTGGTCCCCTGGTGGCCCATGCTCACTCCAGTCCAGTGGCTAGTTGTGAAGCAAGAAGGTGGGCAGGCCGCTTCGTCCTTCTTGGGCTTCCTCCTGTGCAGGAACTTGTCACAAGCTTGTAGCTCTCAGCTCCAATCTAACAATTCTGATGAGGCTCAGATTTTTCGAGGGGCTAATGAGACCCTGGCTACCAAAATCCATGTGCAGATTGTCTAGTGAGTCCCTGACATAGCCCATGGCAGTAGAGGGCTTGTCCAAGGAGCCATATCCCAGCAACGGGCTGATTTTGGACAGCTGGTATTATGTAGAGAGAAACATTTTTACTTAGGGAACAGTAAAGATGGTATTTATCTGGACCCCCAAAACCTGCATCCCAAACCTAATGCATCTTCAGAGCAGGAGATTATCAACTTATCAGGGACACCTGCTCTGTTCAATGATGACAAGGGTGACCCCATGCAACTTTGGCTTTCTTTGCTGAGTATTTAGGTACCACAGCTGGAACACAACACTCAACAGAGCACCTCTTGGTCTTTCTGGGCTTGCAAAATTCACATACCAAAGTGGAGGCGAATTCGAGGTCTGAGAAGGATTAATGCCCTCTGGCATCTGCAGATGGCCTCTGAGCATGCTCCATCGTGTTGTGGCTGTGGTTGCAGGTGGCAGCTGCGGCGGCTGCTGCGGCTGCGCGAAAACGTCTGCTGTGGCGTCTGCACCACGCCGGGCATCACAGCGACAATCAGGGACAGGGACTCTATGGGGCGGCTGTGGAACACCGTGCCATCCTCCTTGATGCTGATCTCGGCCTCCACATACTGCATTCCCTTCTGCTGGCTGGAGATGAGGGTAGCCGTCAGCACTACTGTCACGTTGATGTTGGACTGGCTGGTGTGGCTCTGGATCCCAGACGTGAAGGCTCAGTGGGAGAAACCTGATTCCTGGAGGTACCGACACACCAGAAAGTTCACCTCCTCGCTGGTAATGCTCTTCTTAGCCTCACCTTGCGGCGACGAGGTCTTTACAAAGTGGGAGCCACTCTTCAGAAGTAAATGCAGGCCGCCTTTCTTCTTACCAGGGCTTATGTTGAGACCTCTTTTCCAACTTCTATCACTCGCCGCCTGCAGCGCAGCTTGTGGCCGCCCGCCGCCAGGCAGCGCTGTACCTGTCTCTTATACACA
>NW_026000136.1:7976263-7993965 GCF_001458135.2 Marmota marmota marmota
ATCTTCGCCGAGCCCGGCAGGGGCTTGGCAGACCGTGGCCCGGTGCACCAGAGCAGCCAAGCGCCGCCCCCGGGTTGCCCCCGCCTCCACCGCGGAGTCCCCAAGGGGGCGCGGGCGCTGGAAAGTTTCGGTGCCAAATGGCGGCGGAGGGCGGGGCGGCGCGGCGGCTCCTTGCTCTGGAACGCAGATTTCCTTCTTTCTAGTCTAGGATAATTAGAAATAGCCCAAGTGGCGAAGCACTCCTAGGATGCAGGAGACTACAGTGGTAGAGACCTGGGAACTAACCCAAGTTAAACCCACATACCCCAGGTGGTTTCTCTCCTCAAATAGGAAGCAGCTGGGGCTATATGATGAGTTCCTCCCTCGCTACAGCTGCAAGCATAAGACCAGTCTCTGCCTTCCAAATCCATGTTTGTTCAAAAATCATATTGGTTTCTCTGTAGAAAATTTATTGAAAAAAAAATATATATGTGTGTGTGTGTGTCTATTGGATCCTTCTGTTCCATAGACTCATTTTTATGCTAACCCAACACTATCTTGATTACGGTAGGTTTTTAGTAAGCCTTGAAATCAGAGAGTATTAGTTTTCCAACTAAAGTCTTTGCGATATTATTTTAGCTATCCCAAATCTTTTGCATTTTGATATAAATTTAAAATTAACATTTTAACTTCAATTTTTAAAATTTTCACTTTTGTCGATGTCTGTTTTGTACACTCTGGGATTATGATAAATTTCAATTCATAGTTGATTTTTTAGAAAATAATAGCTTAAAAATACTGTGCCTTTCAATCCATAAATATGATGTATCTCTCCATTTATTCAGGCCTTTTTAATTTTTCTCAGCTCTATCTTAATCTTTCAATCTAGAGATCTTACATGTTTTGCCAAAACATTCCTAAACATTTTGTTTTATGGTACTACTTAAAATGGTTTATTTTAAATTTTTCATAAATCAATTTTGTTATTAAGTAAATCCCAGCCATAGTACTCCGTGTCTATACTTTGGTTTCTCCACATATGAAACAGAGGTAATAATACCATCAAACCCTTAAGTTATTAACTGTCCTGTGAACAGTTCTTTTCAGATTGTAAAACCTAATGACTCAATGGAGCCTGGAAAAATAAAGAAAACTATGATAAATAAAATAAATATAAATTTTCTTTTTATGATCCAAAGAGATCTATCATTGGCCCACTAGCATCTTTCCTTTCAGTCACTCTTTCCACACTATACTACACCCACACATATATGTATACACTCAAACACAGATGTTTTTAATCCTGTTTACTATATGTTATTATTGTTGTTGTTGTTATTATTATTATTATCTGGTATCAGGAATTGAACCCAGTGCTTAACCACTGAATCACATTCAGCCATTTTTATATTTTATTTAGAGATAGGGTCTCACTGAGTTGCTCAGTCATAAGTAATAAAAATGTTAAATTTAATTTTTCTCTTATTAATAATATTTAGGCAATTCCAAAGTTTTGCAACTACAAATAATTCTGTAATAAACATCATTGTACAGAGTAAATTCCTAGGAAAAGTACTTTTGGTAAAATTAATGATTTTTACAGGCTTTGATTCCTAGTTTTATTTTTTAGGTTAATCAATTTACACTAGCACCAATTGCATATGAACGTAAACATTTGAAATATGTCATGAAGGAAGAAAAGGAGAAATGTGGATCATGATTTTGAGTCTTTACTTTTTCTTGCTGCTTTTATATAAATTCTAAATACTTTATGTTAAATGTTTACATCTTTGTAATTGAAAAGAATTAAAAAGCTAACAGAAAAAGTCAATAAATCAGAAGCTGAGACTAGCAATGCACATATCGGTGGCCCGGTTGGTGCAGAACGTGGAGGCCCTGCTCATGGGTCACCAGACCAAGCTTGGAACATAGCACAAGAAATGGCAAAATAGAGCCTAGAACCTGCCCCAGACGGTGGAGTGGAGCACGGTGGAGATATGGGTGGCACAGAGACGCAGGCTCACAGGTCCTTTAAGATTAGAGCGCCAGACTGCGACTCACTTCACTGCAGGGCACCAGACCAAGGACTGAACTGGGGACATAGAGGACAAACAGCCCAGCCCCCCCCACCTCCCTGACACCCAGTGCGGAATGGGTGGTCACCATCTTGGAAAATCTACTGCATCAGCTTTTGGCAGATGCAGCAGGTAGTGAGATTGGTGTCTGAACAGGTTCGTGAGTCCCAGCCCCCCTGGACCCAGCTATGACAACTCAAAACCTTTCTTGCCAGCTCTCGGTGGGCGTGGCTATCAGAGGGAATATGACCCAACAGGTTGCCAATTTCCAACTCCCCCTCGCCACAGCTGTGATGACTTGGTGACTACCCAGCACAGAGATAGCGCTCAGCTGAGCAGGACCATGGTGGCCAGGGCACCACAAGCCCAGAGTGAGCCTAGGGCTGTGGAGAAGAGTCCCATTAATTGGGGCCTGGCGGGCAGGAGAAGTGAGGGGGATAGAGACTGGGAGCAACCCAAAGAGACCAGGATTGGAGAGGCACCTGGCAGGGGAGGAAGAGCCCTAGATTTTATCCCCATTATCACAAAGAAAAATGAACTAAAAGCAAAACATTTTAAGATCTCTTTACATATAAGGAAAACTAACGGTTTGCCATATTTGTTAAAACTATTTGTTTTACTTTTGTAATATCTTTTAATGTATCATATGTATAAAGTAAGAGTATTACACACATATACACATACAATGTACATGGATATTTTCATGTAGACAAGGGAACTGATATTTTAATTTGCTATTTCTCTCAGATCTTTTGTGCTTTAGAAGTCCTAGCCTAATGTCATATATATATATATATGTTTCAGTATGTTATATGTCATATATATATATATATATATATATATATATATATATCAGTTTGTTTTATCTTTAATTGGAATTTATTTTTTATGAATTTCTTAAGAATATTTAAACAATTATCAGGGAACATTTATTGGCTATTCTGCTACATATTTTTAAAATAACTTTCTTCCTAAAATAAATTTTTATATAGGCCAAAATAGAATTCAGGGCTCTTTTGTCCTATTTTTCTGAAAATATTATCTCTTCTTAATAAGAGGTTTCACAGTATTAGCTCAGAAACTACACCAATTTTATAGTTTTTCCATTTTATCATGCAGTAATTGCTTTCAATACCTTTTTAATAACTTTTAATATTTTTTAAACATTAAAAATAAATTCTTTAGTTTATTTCTATCATATATTGTTTAGTAAAGCATGTTTAAGGCCATATATTGCTTTAAGTAATATTATTCCTATGAATGATATTATATAATTATTTCTTATTCTATTCTACTTTAATAAGAATAATGTCTAAGTTATTTTGGTTTTATTCTATATCAAGAGGTATACTGAGTGCCTTATTTTATTTGCATCTTATTCTATGGCTGTATAAATATTATTATCTCCAATTTACAGTAATCAGAATTTTGAGAGGTTTTTGATTTTACCCAAATTTATTATCACAATGTATAACAAATAATTTTTTATACCTCTTGTGAATCAAGTTTATTTTGAATCATCCAGGAGATAGTATAATGTTCATATTTTGGAAGCAATGAAAATTTAGTAAAACATCATAAAAAGCATCAAGATATCTACTAGTTATAATAAACGAAGTGACCCAAAAGTCCTTGTTTCTGGCTAGAATGTTAACACTAATTGATAAAGGAGAAATAATCAAAACATGTTTAGGGTTTTTGTGTCAAAGATGGAGGTGGAAATGAAGTAAGGTTAGAAAAGGGCTATTTAGCAATTATTTTTATGAGTGACTGAAAGAATATGATTTTAGTATAACTCCTGAATTGAGGTGAATTCTTGCTTCTGTTATGGTTTAGATCCCAAAGGTCCATGTGTGAATGGTTAGTCCCCAGCCAGTGGTGTTAATGGGAGGTGGTACAGCTTATAAGAGGAAGGTCCTAATGGAAGTAAGTTAGGTCATTGGGGATGCACCCTTGGACAGGATTTTGGAACTCTGACCTTTACCTCTTTCCCTTTGTTTCCCAGATGCCATGAGTGGAGCGTCCTTGCTCAACCAACACCTCCTTCCATAATGTCTTGCCTCACTACAAGGGTTAAAAACAACAGAGCCACTGAACCATTGCTTGAAACTTTCAAAAGTATGAGCCAAATCTTTTCCTCTCTTTAAATTGTTTTTTCTCTAGTATTTTATCATAATGATGGAGAACTAACTCACTCAACTTCTTTTCTAGGTCACTTTCATGGTGTTCTGAACTAATCAAACATATAAACCCTTATAATCTCTAGCAAGAATTACTACTAAAACTCAAATTTCTATCATTAGTTGTGATATTTTTACTTGTCTAAAATAAACCTTATTAGCTACTAAGAAGTTTTGTCCTATTTTCTTCTGTGCATTTGGACTCTGAGTGGATAAAAAATGAACTAATACAGTGTATGGCATGGAGAGGTGATGGAAAGTGTTTGAGATGCTTCAAAATGCACCATCTGTATTAGGATTCTATTGCCTGCCAAGTTTTCTACTTGGTCCAGGTATTGATGGAAATGAGGGATAGGAAGGGGCAGTAGTGTACAGATTCTCTTACTCTTCTTTCTGACTGGTGAGTATTCCATGGTAGGAAAAAAAGATCTGTTAGCCACAGCTATGATCTTCATACTTGAAATTAGGTGTTTAATATCAGATGAGAAAGTAATTTTCTTATTCTTATCAATTTTTTCTACCCTGTCTGTTATGGTTTAGATATGAGGTATTCACCAAAAGCTCATGTGGGAGAAAATGCAAGGCAATTTAGAGGTGAAATTATTGGGTTATGAGATCCTTGACCTATAAGTGCAACAATCCATTCATAAGGATTAACTGGGTGCTAACTGTAGGTAGACAGGGTATGTCCAGAAGAAGCAGGTCACTGAAGGTGCACCTTTGTGGTTTCTATTTTGTCCCTGGTGAGCAGAGCCCTCTCGGTGCTTCCTGGTTGCCATGTCCTGAAGTGCTCCCTTCTTTCATACCCCTCCACCATAATCTTCTGCTTTACTTGGGGCCTAGGGCAATAGAGTTGGCTGTCTATGGATTGAGACTTCTAAACCATGAGCGCCAAGTAAACATTCCTTCCTCAAAATTATCATTGTCATGTCTTTGATCATAGCAATGGAAAAGTTGACTAAAAACACTCTAATATTTTTTCTTCCTTGAAGAATATGGTAGGTACTATCTCCTAATTACCAAGTTAAAATGAAAACCAGGGAACATTTTTCTTTACTGGCGGGGTACTCACACTCTGAAATGACCAGTGGTTGTCCTATAAAAATGTACTTGCCTCATTTTTATTTCTGTGTATACTACTCATTTTATTCTTCATATGCATGATCCAAATTCTATACTATAAAATATCTAAGCATTCAAATGTGGCAAAGGGAATTAAGCTTAAGACCCTGTGGTTTGCTTGCCTTTAAAAAATAGGACACTGGGGCTGGGGTTGTGGCTCAGTGGTGGAGAGCTTGCCTAGCGTGTGTGAGGCACTGGGTCAAATCCTCAGCACCACATACAAATAAATAAATAAAATAGAGGTGTGCATCCATCTACAACTAATAAAAAGTGTTACTTAAAAAAATTAGGACACTGAATTACAATGGCAAGCTTCCACAGGGGAGTTGAAACTAAAGTCTCTCTTATCTTTACTCAGCAGTGACAATTTTATGATTCCCTGTCTACATGCAGGGTATTAACTCTGCCATCTGTGAGTTCCTCAAATTCATTCTTTTTCATTTATGGTAGTGAATGGTATGTAAATGTGGGATCAGTTTAATCTCTCTTCTTTCTAAAATTAGCAGGGTTGTTTCAATCAGGGTCCCAGATAGAGTTGAAGTTAGTTAACTAGTCCCTGACATTTCACATGCCATCTTTAAATACCAATATTTATGTGATTACATGCTAACATTAGTGCTGTTGTTTCTCAATGTTGGTGCATTAGATATTTATGCCCTAAGTCATTGCATACTCTTTTCTGAGGAAACTTAGGCCATTTTACAAATGTGTGACCATGGAGAGAGCATTATTACTCTCTGATTTTGTCTTTCAAACTCTATCTTCTCCTAGCCTTAGAAAGGTGAGTCTCAGTCTAGGAGGGCTTTTTTCTTTTTTCCTTTTGACCCAATGCTCAAAGTATTATTGTTCTACTGTGAGTGTAGCCCATCTGCTCTGAAATATACACTGAAACCATTCTTTTAGGATTGGGAATGTATCTCACTGGCGAGTACGGGCAATATCCTAGGTTCTATCCCAAGCACTGCAACAAAAACAAACACAAACCATATTCATTCTGGGGAGAAAGCAACAGAGAGAACAACCTTCAGAAGACTCCTGCTGCATGAACTGATGAACCTGTAGGCTGTGGCCCCTTGGGCTTCTCCCTTGTACCCATAGACCAGAGGCCAGCCTCTCTGTTAGTCAGTGTTACCTTATCAATCTTCGAGTAAATTTCAGTAGGAGGAGAGGTGGAAGGGGAGCAGAAAGGGTGAGACCTAGAAGTACCACACAACATTCAGAGGAATGAAAAGATCAGATTTGTATTTGGAGGGGCCATAGGCCATCAGGGGAGTTTCATAAAGAGTCCTGTGCTGAAAATTTTGGTTTGGGGCATTCAGAGTAGTAGTTCGTGGCATGGCAGGGGTAGAGGTGTCGAGTAAAGGAAGAGATTTTATAGAAGATAAAGAACTGGCTTCCCAACTGTGCTGAGGGCCATCTCAGGGTTAAAGAAGCATTACTGTATATCTGAAAGATGTTACTTTTGCCTGGATCTCTCATACTTGCCTGTCAGACTTCCTCAACTAGTGTCTGTAACTACAGTCATCCACACTCTCACGACCTCTGCAAAAAAAAAACCTCTGATGGTTTTCAAGATCTTATCCTTCTCAATAAGGCCTTTATTCTCCTTCACTGACTGATACTATTCTTAAAATGACTCAGTTTATAGGCACCAAACAAGGGCAAGATGACAGCTACAGAGTGTCAGAATCTCATTCTCATCACCTGGCCTCCCCCTCTTCCTGAGCTGACCTCTCTGACCCTGCTGGAAAAGTTGTGAATCTCCTTCACATTATATTCTTAATGAGGCTATTTACCATGAATACTAAAAGAGATCATGACTGTATAATGAATTATCCACTCTGAGATAAGCATACAGAGTGACCCACTTGAGCTGCTTACAATTTAACCTTTTAACAGATCAGAACACTATTGTCACACATAGAGAGGCACATTGCAAGGTTGTCATGATTAAAGAATCTCAGTAACCTACAGCTTTTTTACATTTACTTTTTTTTAAAAAAAAGTTTTTTAATTGAAATTTTAAGACTGGTTCTTATGTTTTTTTTAAATTCTGAAAAATATCTGGAAAAACTATATGAACTGATGAAGATTTTTAAAAAAATGTCATATGCATATCCAAATGGAAATTTTGCATATTCAAGGAAAAAGCCCAGCTTTCCAGGTGTTATCTACAGCTGGATCTATTTTATGACTGGCAGTAAGTTTCATCACTTTCTGAGTCAGGTGCATCCTGGGTATTTGGAAAGTTTTGTTATCAGGCCAGAGGGGTACAGGTGGGCAAGATTGGAGGTTTGGAGAAGGGATGGAAGTGTATTCATGGAAAATTGAGGATGGAGATTAGAAGTGAACTTTTGGTGTAAAATGTGCACTGGATGAGATAAAACCCTTCCTCAAATTCCTACACATTGTTTACAAACACCTTGGTGAGTAGATTGTTTATTTTAAATGGGAAGGAAACTAATCCTAATTGACTTTTGAAATGGGTTGACTTAGAGGCAGCATGAGGGTACATTTGTCTGATTTTTCATGTGTTGGGATGCTCTTATTTTTAAACTATTTTGTCTCTTAAAGCCTGAAATCTTAACAATACAGATACTTATTTTAAGCAATTGTCTTTTTAAATGAAGTACAACCAGAAAGAGTCCTCTGCATCTTTCATAGGAATAAATTTGTGTTTCCTTCAAGAGCTGCTGAACAAACTGGTAAAGAAGGTAAAGCAGTCAAATTTCAAACTGGGCTCTGCCAGCCAGGCCAGCCCCTGCCTGTGTACCCAAGGGTGCTGCCAATGCAGGGCAGGGTAGCCTATGAGAAAAGAGCCTCTGCTTTTATTTTCCATTATATCCTATCCTCCCCTGTGATTTATCTAAAGACTGCAGCTCCTGAATCTTGGTTTTGGGCAAGTTAGAAAGAGAAGCTGATGGAGACCCAGGAAGGACAACTGTGGCAAGAAATAGGGAGGGAGGAGATTGTGATTGAGGATTTCAGCTGCAGTGGGAGAAAGGTCTGAATGATCTCCATGGGAAAAGTAGGTATGGGATGTGTGTGTGTGTGTGTGTGTGTGTGTGTGTTTTCATGCATGGTGGTAGTGGAGTATCATTGTTTGTTCTTTTATTATTGATTTATATGCTATGAAATTCCTGTGTGTCTAACATGTTCCTCAATCTCCACAAACCCTCTGTCTCTGGAAAAAGCCTTCATATATATATGGTATCCACCTAAAGTTCATGGTGTGAGACAATACAAGATAGTTTATAGGGGATATGATTGGGTTATGAGAGTCTTAACCCAATCAGTGAATTAATACCCAGATGGGATTAACTGGGCCATCACTGGAGGTGGGTAGAGTGTGGCTGGAGGAGGTGGGTCATTAGGGGTGTGCCTTTGGGATATATAGTTTATATCTGAGAGTGGAGTCTTTCTCTGATTCTGATCCTCATATGAGCTGATTCTCCCAGCAATTCTCTTCCTCTATGATATTCTGCATTACCTTGACCCCCAAAGAATAGAATTGGTCATCTATGGATTGAGACCTCTAAAAGTGTGAGTCCCCTAATAAACTTTTTCTCCTCTAAAATTGTTCTTGTTTGGTCTTTTAGTCACAGCAATAAAAAGTCTGACTAAAGAAAATAAAACTAAATGCAAGAAGTAATTAGTGCTAGCAAAGGTAAGATGAGACTTCAACCTGCCCAGGGGGTGAGGCCTGTAGGTGGTTCAGCTTACCTCTGCAGCTGACATCATGGTGTCACAGTTTCTATGGCAGGAGAAACTATTTCACTAGTCTTCCCATCACTGAAAGGCCCAGTTTCCCCCTTAGATCTCAACAGGCTGGTTCAGCCTTCTCTACTGATCTGCTTTGAAAGATGGAAGCAATTTTCATCTTGCAGGGGGAACATTGCATGATTGAGGGCCCACCAAAGGTAACCAAATATATCAGCTGCCTCATTCTGCAATATTTATTCAGGAGGAAGGTACATTTTTAAAAGAGAAGGCTTAAAATGTGGCTTTAACACTTAACCCTTGAGGTCAAATAGCTCTTAGAAACCTTACTAACTAAGAGGAATTAAGGAGAGAAGTGAAATAGCTATTGCAAAATGTCACTCCTGTTCTCTCTCATTCATATATAGATATATATGTAGATATATTTATATAACTATATTTAGATAGGTAGGTTGGTTTTATCTGTCTGTCTATCTATTTATCTGGCATGATATTAAGGAAGGCTAGAAAGCCTTTCTCTGTCCCAGCAACTACAAAACTTAATAGGAAGAACTATGATGTAGAAACTCAGCTGCTTGCTGAGACTTTGACCCTCCTGCCAACTGCCTTCTCTACCTCTTTCGGGGAATATCTTGTTTTCCATTAGTTTTTTTCTCCTTCCTTTTTTTTCTCTCTGTCCTTCCCTTCCTTGCTTTCTAAGGACTGGGTGTGTATAATTCACTTTAGCCAGCACTTCTTAGTATTTGAATTACTATTGTCATTATTTGTCTGTCAGAGCTTCTCCTTTTAAAAATGTCATATTTTTCTCCTTTGTCTGATTTCCTTAATCCCAGTTATTAACCTTCCTACCCTTTGACACCTATTAGTGTTTTAATGCATCTCCTGGCATATTTACTTAGATAATTACATGTTTACTTATCTAAGTAAACAGGTGGTGAACTTAATGAAACATGTTTACTTAGATAATTACAGATGTCTGAAAAATACACAGTGTTCTGTGGGCATTTAATTTTGCATAGATGGTGCTGTGTTTTGGGATCTCCTATTCTTTCCTCTTTTTCCTGCTCAATGTGTTTCTGCAATCTATCCTCATGTCTGTATGAAAATTTAACTCACTATCTTCGATTACTCATAGTGTATGACATAGGCTATAATATGCTTGTGTTACATTTTATGTTTCTTTCTTCCACCCATGGGCAAGTACTCTGCAATATTTAGCTGTGCTGCAATAAAAATCCTGTCAACTGTTTCTGTTTTGTTGTACACCTGTTTGGGTTCCCGTATGGAACAACAGACTGGTCTTGCTGGGAGGTAGAGTATATGTATTCTTAATTTCAGTAAGGTCCATTGGATTGCTCTGTGGAATGGCTCTACCAGTGTAGGTACACCCAAGCTATTCATTTCTACCCTTTCCTTGTAGCATGCAAAATTATCCAGTATTCAAAGATTTTCCCTCATATGTTTGCAAAATGTAATGACTGAATTCTAACTGAAGATGGGGAACATTAGGTAGTTAATCCTTTTCATATTTTTTTTCTGAATTCATGTTTTTCCGTAATATTTCCAGGGCAGTAAGTGGCATTACTCTGTTCAGACTGTACCCCTCCCTGTATCCACATTTTTAACCACAACATCACTCTGAAATTCCTTACACAAAAAGTAATGTAATTTCCTCACTCCTCTGATGGTAAGCTGAGCAGAAATGATATAATGCCAGTTCTAGGGTGAGATTTTAAGAACACCAAGAGTTTCTGTCCACTCTTTTGTATTTCTGCCAATGGCAGGAGAAAAATACACCCTGGGTAGTATATTGGGCTTTCTATTACACTGAGTTACCTTAACAAACCACAAACCTCATGACTTAAAGCAATTCCAATTTACTCTTTACTGTTCTGCAGTTCCAAAAAATTAAAACTTTTTGAGTGTTGACATGATGCCACAGCTGACCTAATACGATAAGTCATAGTCAAAATGCATGAGCACTCAAAATATTATGCAAAATTACCTTCAAGTATGTGTATAGGTGGTATATGAAACGTAAATGACTTTTGCATTTAGACTTGGTTCCCATCTCCAAAATATCTCATTATATAATACTCAAATATTTCAAAATACAAATATTTCTGGTTCCATATGTTAGATAAAAGATTCTCAACCTATGTAAAGATGGTCAGTTAAGCACGATTTCTGTTGGTGTCAAAGGATGACCTCCCAATGTTCTTTCACATTTTGACATCCAATAACAAGATTCCCATCTATGGTCTGGGATTTTACCTTCAGTCTTATTTTATGTGAATAACCCTTCTTTCAGCAGCCCAGATCCCTTCAAAGACAGAAGGGTTTGTACTTGTGTAGACTGACTAGCATTTCCTCAAAATCTCAAAATAACATCCATTTAAAGCTAAAACCCATCTCATCCTGGATTACTGTTATTTCTGCCTCTTGGCAAACACAGGATAATATTTGCTTCGAGAATTGCGTTTCTAAAATACACTAACACATTCCTTGATTGAAGAACTATACATTTTACTGTTTAAAATTTCTTTTCAATCTCATATGAATTAAAAAACAAAACAAAACAAAACAAAAAAAAAGAAAAAACAAGAATCTCTAACTGGGAGCAGCAGCACACACTTGTAATCCCAGCAGCTCCAGAGGCTGAGGCAGGAGGATCAAAGGTTAAAGCCAGCCTCAGCAACATCAAGGCACTAAAAAAAGGGCTAGGGATGTGGCTCAGTGGTTGAGTGCCCCCAGAGTTCAATCCCCAGTACCTCTCCCCACTAAAAAAAATTTCTGGCTGTAGTTTAAAAATGTAAAACACAAGATGGTTTTCCAGGATTGTGCTTCTCTGGAAGAATCATTACAATGAACCAGGATAGGGATATGCTGTTATGTTCAAAGACATTCTGTGAGCCACATCATGCCTGATACAGTGAGTCCTCCCTTAATGGTATGTGCTATACATAGCTCCACCTTCCAAATACCCAAATAGCTGTATTTCTCTCTAGTGAAGAACCACAGGGTCAACCTTCTAACATTATTGTGAAAAATGTTCAGTTTAGATATGATGAATGTGCTATTCATCTCATCTGATTCAGGTTCCCATTTTTGCCTCTTGCTTTGCATCTATATAAACCTTGAAATAATCTTAGCATGTATATTTGGAAGTATTTCCATTTTATGAGAGCAACTGGAGTCCCTAGGATATATGAAATAGCAGAACTTTCATCTGGTTTCCTGAAAATGCCGGGGCATTTTCATTTTTATTTATACCATTAACTTTTTCTACATGATCAACTTTCCTTGTTACATTTTCTTTCATGTCACAGGTATCTTTCCCAGAATAGCAGATGAAAAGCTATAAAAATACTATTGAGTATTGAACATATTTTTGGAAAGTATCTTTTTCTTTATATTCACATATCCTGAATCTTATTTATATTTATGCACAAAGTTTGGTTGAAAAAATTTGTGCACAATAGTTATCTTTTTTTTGTATGTATGAACAGCAGGCTGCTATTTGAAGCAGTATCCAGGACCTGAAAGGAAGATAATGCTATAATATGCATTTCAAGAGAACTCATAAGCATCCTTTCTCCCATTTATCACCTTCACAGCCACAGTGATCACATGTCTTTGTCTCTTAGTAAACATGCTAATTGGAAATTAATTTGAAGAAGGCCCTTGGAAAGACAGTGTTGCTTCCAGCTTGACCACCTCTTATTACAGACCTGGGAAAGACTTTCATTTTCATAAATGGGCAAGGGTCTCTCCCTTTTTGGGCTCAATATCCAACCATTTGAGAGCAGAATGTTAAAGTGGTAACTGTACCTATTTCTTACACAGATCTGAATCTATAAATCTTTATAGCTGTTTAACTGTAATAAATTCAGGATCACTTTCAGAGCCTCAGCTTTTTAATCTATAAAATAAACTAAATATCTGCCATGTCTATTTCAGAAAGTTGTTACACATTTCAAATGAGACTGTAACAGAAAGGAACATTAAACAATAAAAGTTATGTTCTAGATGAAAAAAAGTTTACATGTAATCTCAGAAATCTTCAAAACAAACATGAATAACATATTATTATTCCCTATTTGCAAAAAACAAATTAGAGGCAAATTACATTAAACTGACCTGTGCTTTATAAGTGGCAAATTTCTGTATTGTAGGACCCCAAATCCAGAAACCAAAAGACAAAGAAACAACTGCAATGACTGTCAACATGGAATAAGCTATTATATTTTATAAGCTAATAAGCAGATTTTAAAAATCACCTAAGAAAAAAAGTTATCATAGGATAGGAGTTAGCAATTCAGAGAAAAATACAACCAGCTAAAGCACTCTTATGTGTTAAAGTAACTAATAAAATATGAAAATTATAGTGATAATTTTTTAATAAAGGTGTGTTTCAGATGGATGAGAGATTATTAAAAAGGTTCTACATCCACATTTGATGAGAATGTAAATTGAAGGAAATTTTGGAATGCTTTTTGGTAATCTGTATTAAAATTTATAAAATCTTACCCTCTGACCCAGAAATTCTACATTTAGAAATTTACCCTAAGGGTATTTATACAAAAATATTCTTTCCAAATTGATTTGTAGTAGAAAATAACTAGGAACACTACAAATCGTTTCCAATTGGTAATTGGTTAAATGAATTTTGATCTATGTTTATATCTGTATAGTTATTAAAAATAAGAAAAATATGTATGTGAGATGGAAAGAGGACAAAAATATATTTTGAAGTTCAAAATTATTTTGAAACAATGACTTGCATTTTGGGTATTTTTAAAAAATAAGGTATTTATCTATATATAGTTGTGCCTCCACAACTGCACAGTCTGTATCTTCTATTCCAAAATCCTGAAATAAAAAAAAATATGTATACACAAATGAAATGAGGTGCAGGCACACCCTTCCTGTAGCTTCTTGCCATTTGGGATCCTCAGTCCATCATCAGGACTCTTACATGAGCCTTGTTCCACGTGTGTCTTGTTTGTGTACTATGCATTTAGGCCTGTGATGCTTGTGTTATAATCAAACAGATAAAGATTTTTTCTCTTGTCATTATTCCCTAAAAAATACAGTATAACAACTATTTGCATAGTGTTTATATTATGCTAGGTGTAATAAGAAATCTAGAGATGATTTAACATACATAGGAGAATTGTGTAGGTTATGTAAAAGTACTACATGAGGGGCAAGTGCAATGGTGGATTTTTATATCCTTAATTGACACCCAAGGACAACCCCACACATCCACAATTTCTAGAGAACTTTGATCAGTTTGATAACAGTGATAATTTATTGGGGGAAGAAGAGGAAAAAATATTACAGTGACTTTTCCCTTTGTTTACATTTGTTAAGTGTTTAAATTGTTTGCACTCCAAGGTGATTTCCTTCCATAAATTCTTTACATTACCCCATGTCACTGTTTGGAAATGCTTTGCAAAACACAAAGAGTAAAATTATTATTATATGTGATCTTCCATCTGTTGGTTTGATGGAGTTCTGCCTTAACAGAGTTCTTCTCAATCATTTTTATTACCCATTCATTGCCATTAGTGCCAGGCATTTGCCTGTATCTTCAGACCCACTCCATGCTTTCTTCTCCCAGCCCCATTCTGAGTTTCAGAGGGGCTGACTCTACAAACTACACTTCCCAGAAGCACCCTCACCTTGGCCTTTGGATAGGTGTGGCCAAAGGGGACTTTCTGTGAAGGTTGGAAGGAGTGTGGAGGAGAGAAGTCAGGGTAGTGTTTGTCCCCTCTCTTTGCATTAGAGGCATATTCAGTGTATAGCAGCTCTTTCTCCTTAGGGAACCTTTCCCTCCATGCCCCAGGTTCTACTCTCCTGCCCCAGTAACTGCTCCTGTTTTTTTTTTTTTTAATTTAGTCTAATTTGTATATGTGACAGCAGAATGCATTTCAATTCATATTACATGCATATTGCACAATTTTCATATCTCTGGTTGCACACTAGAAAAGCTAGGGATAACAGGAACTTATCTCTACATTGTAAAACCTATCTATGCTAAGCCCCAGGCCAACATCATTCTGAACAATCTAGGGTTTTTGCTTGGTCTCTTAGATTTGCCAGTCTAAAGTTGCTAGCACTTTCCTGTTCCTGCTAATGTTTTTGCTGTTATGTCTTCTCTGTCTACACAGTCATCCCAAGGTACCCATGGACGACTGGTTCCAAGACCCCTCATGAATACCAGAATTCACCAATGATGATTTAATCTGTTATATAAAATTATATAACATGTACATATAATCTATGCACATTTTCCTGTAGTCCTTGAACGATCTATAAATTACTTAGAATACCAATTACAATGCAAATGCTATATAAACAATTGTACTCTATTGTTTAGAGAATAACTTCACGAAGAAAATCTATATATGTTCAATACAGAAACAATAAGTTTGAGTATATTTGATATAGGGTTTTTTGATGCCCCAGATGCAGAACCCACATACATATTGTGCAGACTGTTCTTGCAATTCTCGTAAAACTGTTTTGAGTAGGCCCTTGTATTAAAAAAAAATCACTCTAGAACTACACAGCCTGGCTTATATATTCTGATTGGACTTTGTCTGATATGCAACTTTCATTCAATTTATTTGCCATAAAGTTTACTGCTTAATGTACTAAAAATACATATTTTTAAGAGGATAGTATGCCCTCCAGGCATTATAGAGAGATAAACTAAAAATATGGTTAATATTTTTTCTTCTATTAAAAAAAATGATGCTCACACTCTTTACTATCACAAACTGCAGTAAGGTGATAGACTCAGAGAGAATAATTAATTGGCCTAGAAATGGCAGATATGGGATTCAGATGCAGGTCTCACTGCCTTCAAAGTCCAAGTTATTTCCAGAATGATAGAAAGTTGATTTCTGTGTGTTTTTTTCCTTTCCCTACTTAGTTTCCTCTTTTACTTCACTTTTTCAGGCATGTAAAATGCACTAGTCTTCTCTCAACATAGCATTTTATATTTTTCATGGTTACTTTTTGCTTTGCCACAAAAAGAACTTATTAATTGCGCTATGCATCCTTCAGACCTTGCTTTCTGCTAAACTGATAAACAAACTTGAGCTGAACTCATATTTGATAATTGCTGCTCTGTCAGAAAAAGAAAAAATGAATTTGGAATTTTAACTGAAGGCTGTGGTGGTTTCAAACAAACCAAAAAATACATCTATTCAACTTTTCTTTGCTGAAAATGTTCTGGTTGCTATATACACAGCTATGAAAAAGATAGATTGCAGCCTTGTAGGGAAGAGAGTCGTTAAACAATTTTATTGAGTTTTGCATGGGAGAAATGTTCTGTGGAAGACTTTGAAAGGAAATTGCACTGTGGAATCCTGAGATACTCCCCTAAGAAAATGAAATTTGTTTTGACCATAAAGAAGGCATTAGATAAGTAAAGGCTGAGTAATTGGGAAAGAGGAAAAGATTATATGACAGTATTTTATAAGTCTTGGTACAAGAAAGAAAATGACCCTTCAGAGGCCATAAACTAGATTTTCAGTTTATAATTTTGTTGTTCATGTAGACTACAAGACTTTTTAAAGGCCATAGTACATGACTGTAGAGAGAAGAGCCAGCTAAAACAGAAGAGGTGGGAGGAAGCCTGATCATAAGACCCTCAAGAGACATATTAAACATTATGGACTGTATCTTTTCTATCCCAAGAGAAATGGGAAACTACTGAAAGGTATTTAACAAGGAGGAAACATGACAAGCTATTGCTCTCTAAAATGAATATTCTGTCTACATTATGGAGAATGCACAGGAAGACAGTGATAACAGATGCAGGTCAAGTATTTATGAGACTTTTTGAGGATTCTTAGTGATAGATGATGGTGGCTGGCACTATGGGGTGATGGAGGGAGACAGAGGGAAGAGATGGATTTGAGAGGTGTGTAAGAAGTAGAACTAAGAGGATTGGGGGAGTCAAGGATAGGAGGAATAGAGAATAATTCCTAGTCTTGGATTATGAGGTAGAGTTGAAAAAGGTGTATAGAAAAGCTTGGCACAGAAAAAAAAAAGTCCAAACATGGCGGCGAGTGGGGAGGCAGCGCTTTCAGTACCTCCTCAATAACGGGGTCAGAGAGACGCATTGATATGCTTAGATTCAACCTGCTGAGAAACTCCTAGCAAAATTCTACTAAAGAGAGACCGGCCAGGAATTGGTAGGATTTTTGGAGGTGACAGTTTGCCCGAGACGAGTGAATCTCCGCCACGCAGCACAGAGGTCCAGACCCGCCAGCCGCTGCCCGCGCGACTCGGCGACTGTCGGCTGCCTGCACACGGCCCCCGTGTCTGGGCGGATAGCCTCTGAGGCACAGCGCAGCAGGAGCGGTGCAGGGACTCTAGGAAGAGGTCTCTCGCCAAGCCTTCATGAAATAGTGAACCGGGAGCTGAAACCAACCAGAGACAGACCAGTCCCACCCCTCCCTTCGGACACTCCGGCAAGGAGCATGGGGCCCGCCATAGCAGAGAGGTGACATCACCGGAGTTCCGCTGATGGAATTCCTTCCCAGCGGAATCCACATTAGCAGGTGTGTGACTCCCACCCCCTCCAGATACAAGCAGCCAGGAAACC
>NW_026000136.1:7999206-8011241 GCF_001458135.2 Marmota marmota marmota
AAAAAAAAAAAAAAAAAAAAAAAAGAAAAAAGAAAAGCTTGGCACAGAAGCCATGCATTTAGTTATCTCGGACATGTTGGGCTTTTGGGTCTTTGAAATGTCAAAGTGAAGATGATGTGTGACATTACTGCATATCCTCTTCAAGCACAGAAAAGAAGTTAGAACTTCATTACAAAGAAAAAAAATGACCTTTTTGATACTTGGATGATAATTGAAGCTAGTAGGGGGTAGATGAAATTGTTTACAAAGAAAGAGTAGAGTAAGAAGAAGGCCCAGCAGAGAATCCTGAAGAATCAGAAATATTCTGACCTCAAGAATGGAAACAACTGATAAATTCATCAAGATATATTTTTCCTTGAGTGTCTTGGGAACTCAATGATACTGTCCAATTCTATCTTTGGAAGGGACACATTCATAAAGAATGATTATTTTAGCAAAAAAAGACCATTTTAAGCACTTAGCATGTTCACATTTACACACATACACACACACATACACACACAAACACACATCTCCTTCTGAACAACTGGAATGGCACACTCACATTTCTCTAGTTCTCAGGCTAAAAAGATATTGCAGACGTTTCTTGACAAAAACAAAGTCACGTTCAACACAGTCTTCATGGGTAGCCTGAACAGACTCTCCCCCACCAGTAGGCTCTGGGTGCCACAGTCTGGCTGGGCAACACTGGCTGGGGTGACAAGCAACTTGTGAAGGTTAAAACAGCGAGAGCCACTTTATTACGGGACAGCAGAGGTATATATACCCAACTAATTACACACAGCTTAACTTAATTAATATCATCTAGATACAGCAGTCAGTCATTAAGGGATCCTCACCATCTTAATGGCTTGCTGGCGTTACTTCACAAACCACTCCTCCTGGCAAAGTGCCAGGCACCATCTTGACTTGATTTGCATCCCCAACATCTGGGCCCTGAAAAATGTCTCACTTTTCTGCAGTGTCATGGAAGACCATTCTGTCAAAGTTGCTTGGGTGCTGACATTCCTGCACACCCTTCTTCAGGCCTTCTTCCATGGTTATGGTGGACTCCCATCAGGACAGAGACTGAAGCATTGGGCTGGAATTCATCAGGATCAGCATCCACAAGGTCACTCTCTTTTCTCAGCTTACCAAGCCAACATGCCTTCCTACCTTTGTTACATTTGCCCCATCATGATCAACTCAAAGTATTGGCATTGGAACTTCAGGACACTCATACCACCCTTAACACCAAGGGCTGCATTGACCAGTATGATTGTGCTTGGATTCCTAAATGAAGCTGTACTATGTGCTGAATGTTTTTATTCTCCAAATTCACCTGTTAAAGCCCTAACCCCTAATGTGATGGTATTTGGAGATTGGCTTTAGTGCTTAGAAGGTTAGATGAGATCCTGAGGGTGGGGCCTTATGAGGGCATCAGTGGTCTTCCTGGAGAAGGAAGAGACACTGAAGAATTATCAGTCATGTGAGGGAAAAGGAGAGCCAGCTGTATTTTCAAGCAAAGAGAAGAGACAGCTTTTATGGGACTTTGGGTCAGACACCCTTTATCTAGGAATGATGACTCCAGAACAGTGAGAAAGGAATGCCTGTGTTTTTGTTCACATGTTCCATAGTGTCATGCATGGCAGCCCAGGCTGACTAAGACAGTGCACAGAATGGACTGAGAGCACAGTTATAAACTGGGGCAAAGATGAACATCCCCATCCAGTATCCAAAGACAGCTTCCCCACGAGTGCCACATCACTAGAGGGTCCCGATGAGGAGTTTATGACAATGTGTATGGGTCTACACAGAGTACTGTCTTGGGCCCAGCACCCCTAACCCCACTTGTGGTTGTGATGTCCCCTGTGATGGGAACAATCAGGTCTATGTGGAAGGTGAAATGACTGGGGGAGGCACCATTTTGGGAGTGAGACAGCCAACTTTAATTCCTGGCTCCCATTATCCCCAGGAATCACCTCTGACCTTGAGTCCTCCATGTGATGGTGATGATCATTGGAAAAAAAAAAAGATTGCCTGCACTCACAGGACTGTGATGTGTCCCTGAGATAAGGCACATTTTATTCCCTGGTGTGAGATGAATACACCTGGGAATGTAGGTGTCTCAGTTTGTCCCCCACTCTCAGAACCTTTCTTCCAGTTCCCTACATCTATGCAACCCATGTTTTCCTCCTTGCAGAGCTCAAGAAAAAGCCTGTGGAGAACATTCACATGAAGAATCAGGAGAGCGCTTCCACATCAGGAGTCTGAGGAAGGTGCCTGCAGACCAGGGTCTTGAAGTTGCCAGGGCTTGAAGTTCTCATAGATGCTGTGAGGTCTGCTGGAGTCATCTTGTGGCACCGCAGCTGGGAAGGTGCGGGGTGGGCCTGCTACATACAATGTACCTGGCCATTGGTGTGCATTCATTGGGAACATGATGGGGGCCAGCTGGGCAAATAGTCGTGGTGCTGGAGGGCAAAGGCCCAGGTGCCAGTGGATCCCATAGTTTTGGATCCTCCCACTGGCTGAGGCAGGAACAGTGGTCCTCAGGGCAGAAGGTGCCATGAGGAATGGAGCAGGATGCTCCACACCCACACAGAATGCCCCTGGGGCCCTCCAGTTGAGGGGTGCCTGAGTGTGGGCAATGTTCTGAATATGAGGAGGCCCTGCTGGCCTCAGTTTTGGCCTACGTTGTCCACAGGTGAACAACTCAGGCACATATGGTTGTCCAGGGTAAGTGGACAGCACCAGAGGTTTACCCTGGGAAATGGGTGCAGTCACACATGGTACCAGGAGTGGATCTCAGAATAGTTGGTGTGTTGGCACAGGGGCAGCTGGTAGAAAGGGCAGGCCTTTGAACGCAGACATGTGGGCACCAGGATTGAATTTCATGCCTGGTCTCCGTGATGCAGATACTGTGGAGGCAAAGCAAAGGGGAGAGTGGAGGAGGGGAAATGGCAGTAGGATTAAGTCCCCCCAGTTCCTTAGTCAGTGGGACTCTGAGGACAAATGCTAAGAGCTCAGGGCCCTGTGGGCAGGGAAATTTTGCAGTTTGAAAATGTCTCTTAATGAATTTCATGATGTGTTCCCTTAGTCATAGTTATACACAGAGAAAACTCATTTCAAGTACACCAGGATTCCCTGAATGTTATCTGTTGGCTGTGACACCTCAGCTTTCCCTGTGTTTGAGAGACCCCTTGTGCATCCTTTGCAGAAAATCCATTGGCCTTCTAGGTGACTTCCTAGAAATGGATCAATTTGACTCTGCTCATTGGAAGCATGCCCCGCCACATGCTCACCAACAGAAAAGGGATCTTCTCCAGAAAAGATGCAGGTACTCCAAGGTCACTTGTGAAGATTACTGTTTCTAAAGATTATTGCCCCATCACCTCCTCAGCCTTCCTTTTGCTAATACTCCTTGTCTACCCCTCCACTTCTTTCCTAGGCTTCCACAAACAAGCAAAAAATACCTGAATTAGATCTCTGCCTAGCTAGAGGCTGAGGAATCCTGAAGTTCTCCCAGGAGCACATTCTGCCCAGCATGTGGGTGCTTCTCCCAGCACTTCCCACAGCAAACACATATGGGGGTCAGATTATGGCCACCTGTGTCCCTAGTATTCATTGGTTCCTGCCATGATGCAGGAAGCTCCTTTCCCAGGGAAGAGGTCTATGTGATAGACACTGAGTTCCCGAGATCCTCTTCTGGGCTGACCAGCCAAGGCCACTGAGGTTTATAAAGTTGATGCGATGGTGAGGATTGGGGTTTTCCAGAGATTTTCACAGACACTGGTCATTTTTATTGGGTCTGGGAATTGGAGCCATTCTGAGGTCCTTTTCCTTTGTGCTCCCAATAATGGAAAGGAAAGTGTCATACAGATTCAGGACTGCGCTAGCTGCTACCTTTGGTAAGGTTGTTGGGAGAACATTCCTATTCACCAGAACATTATGCAGAGCAGTCAAAAATGGGAGGTCCATCACACTTCAACATTTGCATGTATTAATCAGGATACCTGCCTAACTTCAAATGACAGTTTGAGTAGGGCCCTTTCCTAACTGTGTGCTATACTCCTTCCTGTCTTCATAAGAACCCAGTTATCTTCAACCTGATACTGCAAAATGAAGAACACCCCACATGTGCTCGCTTTTCATAGAATAGCAAACCAGGAAGATAAGCAAAGTGTTCCTGTCAATGTAAAAACAATGAGCTAAGGCTACACACAGAGAGTGTGAAAGTGATAACAATTCAGAAGACCTCACAGAGGCCCAAATCTATGTTGGTTGAGTTTCCTGGGTTCCCTGCCCTTCAGGAATCAAGGACACCTGCTGTCAGAATGGAAGGTGAAATTTTCCTGGGCAAGAAGTTGGTGAGGTACCCTGGGCTGTGGCAGCTGGAGTGCCCTCCAGCTCACTTAGAGGAAGTATATCACACTGCATTTGTGGTCATTGAGAACTCCTTTGGGCAGTTTTCTAGCTAAAAACATTTATATCCATTACCCAGTTATGATCTGAGACTCTTGGTCAATCCTCTCAGAATAATATCACAGGCAGCTTTCATGTGAATGAAGAATGAACACAGGGCTCAGCATCTCGACTCCAGGGAGCCCTAACTGACCACCACTGAGACACCATCTGTGACTGCCTAAAAAGCCATGCAATGACCTATGTCCATTTTACCAGGAATCAATCCCTTGGCCTCTTTTCTTTCTAGGGACCCAGTGTACTTCCCCTGATTTGTCTGGACCTGGGTCTTAGGAGTCCTCCTCCCCATGAGTAGTACCAGTCTTCCTGGGCTTCCTGGGCCATGTCAAGTGCATTGTCTAAGTCTCTTTTCTTTCTTTACTTCTGCTCAATGAGTTTAACACAGGGGAAATACACCATTCTAACTCCCCAGGATTTACAGGGTGATTGGCAGTCAGTTAACAAACCCCTGGCCCTCCAGGCTTACCTCCTTCTAAAGGTCAGGACACTGGACACAGTGTCTCACAGTCTCTACAGTGGGAAAAGTCAGTACAGGACCCAGAGAGTGACCTTCCTGTAACAGATACTCAGGGTCAAAGTGAGCCAAGCTGGGCAAAGTTTAAGTGGAAACCCCAGTGGAATGTTGGATCCAGACATTCTGCCGGGGGGCGGGGCAGGGGCAGATGGCCTGGATGGGGGCTGGGCAGATATTCCATGAAGAGCTCTGGTAGAAGAACCTCGAGTTCCCTTCAGGTAATTCAGAAGTGACACAAGTGATGTGTGTCTCTGGGTCATTTTGAAGTAATTTCTAAAATCCACAGGAGAGTGGTTTGACAGGTGCCCCTCTATTTCAACACCCCAGTCGTCTTTGCTCCCCCTGATGGACAGGACCAGTGAGTCATGGCTCTCATGATCCACACAATCATGAGTATAAATAGTCAATACTCTAAACTGTAGGGTGTGGATTGCATTTTATGTATAGTGTGTGTGTGTGTGTGTGTGTGTGCACGCACGTACACACACACACACACACACACACTCACATACACTTTAAATCCCATCCCTCCTCTGCAAAACACACACTTGGATGTTCATGAAGTATTCAATCCCTTATTATGAGTCTTTTCAATGAATGGTGGGGGGGAGGGACCATGATACTCAGGCACTAAAAAGAAGCTTTTTTCATTCTTCCTTCACTTGTTATCTATTATTTGATATCACTGATGATATAGCTGGTGGGGGACTTTTTATTTTTTTTTTCACTAGTGATATGAAATATGCAGTATAGAAAAACTATCTTCTTCTATTCATTCCAATCAGTTCTTTTTTTAAAAAATAATCCTTTACTGTAATAAATGCTGGAGAACAGATTTTCAAAGCAAGCTTTATTTGCTAGACCCAGGTCTAATTCAGGGGCCTTGCATACTTTTGGTCAGTGCTTTGCCACTGAGCCTCATCCCTTACCCCATGAAGTTTTGCACTGTTTCAAACTGCTAGACAAAAAATGCACATATAATAACACTAGCCAAATTCAATTTGTTCAAACTGGCGCACTGAAATGTCCTTTCATTCTACTATCTGACCATTGTTCTTGTAAAGTCCTGAACTAACATTGATTGCTGAAGGGTAAAAAAAAAAATTAAAATTCTGAACCTGGATGTCTACCTAATCAGGAGCATTGTGGGAATGGCTAAGGAACCTGTCTGCCTCCTGTAGTGTTACAGAGATATTCTTTGCCAGAACTGTTCTTTAATGGAACCTACAGATGGACTAGGAGGAAAGCACACATTGCAGTTTGGAGAGTGAACACAAATCAAATGGAAGTAGTGTAAAGGGCTTAAAAACACTGAGTACATATGAGGACCTGTGTTTCCAAGCACTGCAGCAAGGTGGTCTCTAATTCAAGCATGGCTGGTTTGTAACAGTGAAAATCACTTTGTCATTTCAGACGCTCCTGCTGAAGGAAGGGCTCTGGGACGAGGAACCGCCTTGCCGGAGACACCTCGCAGGCTTCCGGACCCCCTTCCTTGTTTCCTGCACAGTGCTCCCGGCTCCCTTCCTGCAGCCCTCAGGCATGTGCACATGCTAGGCTAGAAATGGCCCTTGTGGGCCGCCATCCAATGGCTCTAGCGTCAGTTGCTGTTCCAGCAGGGCAAGATAAAGGCACAAGCAGGGTCAGCGGGCACCCAACGGTGGTCGGCTATTGTTCCCACGATGGTGTCCAGAGCCAGTCCCATAAGGCCCAAGGTATTGGACCCCCAACCTCTCCCTTCCCCAGTGTGTCCCTGCCCAGCCTTCCATCCACAGGGCAGTCGGCCTCCTTGTGAGTGTGTGTCTGCGCCGGGGACACCGCCTGGGCCCCTGCGCCTTGCTGGGCAGCCTGGAGTGCAGGCCTTTCCTCACCTCTGATGGACATGGGCCGCACCCCGACCAGGCCTGTGCTGTGCTGCAGCCTGCCCGCCTGGAATGAGGGGCACGTTGGCCAGTGGGGTGCCAACGCCAAGATATGGTCCATGTCCCTTGCAGCCTGAGTGGCGCTGTGCTCCAGGGAACCTCTGCAGTGCTTGAGAAGTGTGGGCCTAGTCAGCAGGTCAGTAGCTCCTGTCCGGGTAAGACAAAGTGGTGATGGTCATCTTCTTGTTCCCCAGTGAAAACTGTGAATGTCAGAGACACTGTCAGCCAGCATCCGGGTTGTTGGGCAGAAGGATGCTCATTTTTCCTGATGTTAGTGACTTTGCCAAAGGGAATACTGAGCCACTTTTGCTGAGTCTGATGTGATCACATCAAGATTAATGTGCCCTCATAGGTTGGCTGTTGGTGGAAGAGTCTGGACAAAGCAGCTAAATGATTACAGGAGAAACATTTGACCACAAGTTATTTTGCAATGAAGAAATGCATATTTTATTATTCAATTTTACACAGTAAAATTTATTATATGCTCTCATGTGTATGTTGGTGGGCTGTTGGGGAGTCCATCCTTGTATGTATTTCTGGATGACAGAAAATTTTCTTTTCATTTTGATGGGCATGAAAATTATGGGGTGGTTATTTGGATGAGAAAATGAGATGCTGTGCTGGTCCTGGAGGGATGGTAAGAATTCAGAGGGCTCCAGATGTTTTCACTGTTCCTTTGGTGGGGTGGTGGTGGTGTCCATAATTTGTTGATATTACATTCATAATTTGGAGCTTGCTGTGTTTTTGATGGACTGACGAGAATGTGGTATGTGTTAACAAGTGTGGGTGCTCTCTAGCCACACTTGGATACTTGAGATCAAGGGAAAGTGTGACTCGTTTTATGAGACTGATCAGGGTTTGCTATATTTAGAGGGTGTGAGAAGTAAGGGACATAAACTCAGGGAGTTGGGCTTAGGTGTTTGTAATTTGTTTTTTGTAATATTTTCCCTGTGGTCTTCTTGTATATTTGTTTTGATCCATGAATTAACACATGCTGGGAAGTTTGTGTATAATCTGTGTGTTTGCATATGGACTATGATAATGAATGTTTGGGTATATATCTCTGGGTTTGCATTGTGATTGTTATAATTGGGAAATGGAGGAGGGGTATATGTATATTCCAGACATGGTGTTTTGGTATGTGGGATTTTGACTAAATTTTATTTTCATGTATATGTACTTGAGTGTGTGAAGTCTGGTCAGTTACTAATTTTCTGGAGTAGTTGGATGAATATATTTACTGTGTGGTGAGGAGACGGCAGGTTTCTGTATTTTGGAAGACAAGGAGATATTTCTTCATATTTGGAAGTGTGTGAGCTTGTATATGAAGATGGTAAAATATTTTGTGTATACTTGGGTATATTTGCATATTTGTTTGCAGTGAGTAACCATGTAGACATGAGGTACCTATGGAGAGTTACTTGTGTATTGAATTTTTATTAATTACCGCACCTCAGGTGTGTGTGTGTGTGTGTGTGTGTGTGTGTGTGTGTGTGCATGCATGTATGTGTATGTGTATGTGTATATTTGTATTGCAGGTAGTAATAATAGTTGTGAGGAGAAAAAAAATCAGGTGTCCATTAGTATGTGTATTTAAGGGACATGGTAATTGATGTATGCTTTCTGGGGCTATATATGTGTTAAGTAGAAAGTTATTTGTAACTGAAAATTAAGGATATATGTATGTGATGGAGAGGTGACATTGTGTATTTACACAGAGTAGTTTGGGAATTGTGTTTATATGTGTTAGGGATACATGATACAGTTATTTCTTAGAATTGGAGTAGAGGTAAAGTGTATTCTACTTGCCCATGATTATCTGGGATTTGTAAGTGAGAATAAGTGTATTTTATGATCTGGTGGAGCTAGATCTTGTGTGTGCAAATTGGTTTGTGGATTCTGTTAGTTTCTTCATTTTGAATGAGGTTGTTAGAAAAGTGTATTTGTTACATACATTGGTTAGGTTTCCCTCCACTTGACTGCAGTGTCCCGCTTCTGTAACCTGGCTTGCTTGCATTGGCTAGACCCCCGAACATCCCTTTTGCAGTTTTCAGGCTTGGAGAATGCTGTGACATTTCTAGATGTGGATAGGAATGTTTGGCTGGTGAGGTTGGCAGGGTGCTTTCTGAATATGTAGAATACTGTGTAGTGTTTGGGGGAATCTCTATATTCACGTTTTGGATATATTTCTGTGTCTGTCTCACCTGTGTGGAAATTATGTAGGTATTGATCCTTATATAGAGATTAATGTGTGCATGGTTTTTCTTGTGTGCTTGTATTGAACTCTGCCTCATGCATGCAAGATTAGCATTTTTTGTGTTATGTGTGTAGGCACCCAAGTGATTAGGTGTATGTTTATGGATTTGTGGATGTGTGTATATAGAATCTATGTGTATAAAAGATGCTCAGGAATTGTGTTTGTGTTTATTGTGGCATGAAATTCTTGAAAATACTTTTGATATTAGTACATGGGTGTGGTTCTGGTATATAATTATGTTTTAGTCTCATGCATTTGAGAAACCTAGGTTGTTGGTAGCTGACCATGTCTTGAATTCATGGGGGTTCCTGGGGTGCATACTCTGGCAGATGTGAGAGGTTCATAGTGTGCTTCCAAATAGATTTTATTCGGGTGTTGTGGAATGTATGTAATTTAGAACTGTGGAAGGGGATAGTAGAGGATAGGAAAGGTAGCAGAATACAACAGTTACTAATAGGGCATTATGTAAAAATGTGGATGTGTAACCGATGTGATTCTGCAATCTGTATTTGGGGTAAAATTGGGAGTTCATAACCAACTTGAATCTAATGTATGAAATATGATATGTCAAGAGCTTTGTAATGTTTTGAACAACCAATAAAAAAAATTAGAAC
Organism: Marmota marmota marmota; assembly: GCF_001458135.2. Lineage (NCBI taxonomy): Eukaryota > Metazoa > Chordata > Mammalia > Rodentia > Sciuridae > Marmota > Marmota marmota. The sequence goes on from NW_026000136.1 coordinate 8,008,972, forward strand.
TATGGGATTTCATGTGGGTCTGTTTTGTGTAGTGCAATCAATGACTGGTAGTATAGGACAGAGTTTGTGCCTTTAGGGTATTCATTGGGTATATATGAGTAGTGTGTTTTTTTGTAGAGGTATGTGCCCAGCCCATGTTGTATATGTATGCTCAATTGTGGGAACACACATCAATATTTAGGATCAATAGGGTATTTTTCTCCAAACATTCATGTAGTAACAGGTAGTGTTTTTGTATGTTTAAGGTGGAGATATCAGATGTTCATCTGTTCAGAAGCCATGCTGTGCATGTTTTGTATAGAGATGTCAATGTGGTTTTGTTTGTGTATTTGTGGTTGGAATTCAGGTCAGAACTATGGTAGTAGGAGCAAATGTGACTCCGTTTTGTTTTATGACTTCATCCTGTAAAAAAACCATGCCAAGTAGAAGAGTCATGACTGGGGCAAGATGTTCTTTTCCTTTTGCTATAGAAACTTTAAGAATACAAAACTACCTAATGGGGTATTGTTTTTGTAACTAGGGTAACAGGGCTCTGTTTTTGTAACTGGGGTGACTGGGGCTAACTGTGATTGGTTAGGTTTCCCTCCACTTGACTGCAGTGTGCCGCTTCTGTAACCTGGCTTGCTTGCATTGGCTAGACCCCCGAACATCCCTTTTGCAGTTTTCAGGCTTATAAGGAGTGCCCTTGCAATTGTTCGGGGCTGATCAGGGGAACAGCTTTATGTTCTGGTCAGCCACCATGGGTGTGCTTCAATAAAGGCTTGATTCGATTATACTTGAGTGGTCTGGAAGTCAGTTTATGACACCTTGGGACGAAGCTTTAATTATAACATCTGGGGGCTCTCCCTGGATCCATTTCTTCCCTACCCTCATGCCAAATTTGCCTCCAATGACAGGCCTTTGGACCTCGGCCCCGGAGTAGAGGGAAGCTCCTGAGAGACATTCCTCAGCCTCACTATGAGGATGACTCCAGTCCATCCTAGGATGCTCTGAAAAGCCTCCTGGCGGCCTGTCAGTTCTTTTTTTTTTATTGGTTGTTCAGAACATTACAAAGCTCATGACATATCATCTTTCATACATTTGATTCAAGTGAGTTATGAATTCCCATTTTTACCCCAAATACAAATTGCAGAATCACATCAGTTACACATTCACAATTTTTACATAATGCCATATTAGTGACTGTTGTATTTTGCTGCCTTTCCTATCCCCTATTATCCCCCCTCCCCTCCCCCTCATCTTCGCTCTCTACCTCATCTGCTGTTGTTTAATTCTCTCCCTTGTTTCCCACCCCTTTCCACTCACAACCTCTTATACGTAATTTTGTGTAACATTGAGTGTCTCCTACCATTTCCATATGCTTTCCCTTCTCTCTCCCTTTCTCTCCCCCCACTCGTCTCTGTTTAATGTTAATCTTTTCCTCATACTCTTTTCTCCCTATTCTGTTCTTAGTTGCTCTCTTTATATCAAAGAAGACATTTGGCATTTGTTTTTTAAGGATTGGCTAGCTTCGCTTAGCATAATCTGTTCTAATGCCATCCATTTCCCTGCAAATTCTATGATTTTGTCATTTTTTAGTGCTGCGTAATACTCCATTGTGTATAGATGCCACATTTTTTTATCCATTCATCTATTGAAGGGCATCTAGTTTGGTTCCACAGTCTAGCTATTGTGAATTGTGCCACTATGATCATTGATGTGGCAGTATCCCTATAGTATGCTCTTTTAAGATCCTCAGGGAATAGTCCGAGAAGGGCGATAGCTGGGTCAAATGGTGGATCCATTCCCAGCTTTCCCAGGAATCTCCATACTGCTTTCCAAATTGGCCTCACCAATTTGCAGTCCCACCAGCAGTGTACAAGTGTACCCTTTTCCCCACATCCTTGCCAACACTTATTGTTGTTTGACTTCATAATGGCTGCCAATCTTACTGGAGTGAGATGGTATGTTAGAGTGGTTTTGATTTGCATTTCTCTGACTGCTAGAGATGGTGAGCATTTTTTCATGTACTTGTTGATTGATTGTATGTCCTCCTCTGAGAAGTGTCTGTTCAGGTCCTTGGCCCATTTGTTGACTGGGTTATTTGTTATCTTATTGTTTAATTTTTTGAGCTCTTTGTATACTCTGGATATTAGGGCTCTATCTGAAGTGTGAGGAGGAAAGATTTGTTCCCAGGATGTAGGCTCCCTATTTACCTCTCTTATTGTTTCTTTTGCTGAGAAAAAACTTTTTAGTTTGAGTAAGTCCCATTTGTTGATTCTAGTTATTAA
>NW_026000136.1:8011554-8035791 GCF_001458135.2 Marmota marmota marmota
TGGTTATTTTTCTCCCCCTTTACTGAGATACCTCCCACTGTTAGTTTTGGGCACTATTTTTCAATTCCTCTTCTTGTAGTATTTTGCTCAAAATGTTTTGCAGTGATGGTTTTCTGGCTGCAAATTCTTTTAGCTTTTGTTTATCATGAAAGATTTTAATTTCATTGTCAAATCTGAAGCTTAATTTTGCTGGATACAGTATTCTTGGTTGGAATCCATTATTTTTCAGCATTTGAAACATGTTGTTCCAGGATTTTCTCACTTTCAAAGTCTGTGTTGAGAAATCAGTCATTAATCTAATTGGTTTACCCCTGAATGTAATCTGCCTCCTTTCTCTCGTAGCTTTTAATATTCTCTCCTTGTTCTGTTTGTTAGCTATCTTCATAATTATATGTCTTGGAGTTGGTCTATTATGGTTTTGTATGTTTGGGGTCCTGTAGGCTTCCAGGATTTGGCAATCCATCCCATCTTTCATCTCTGGGAAGTTTTCTAGGATTATTTCATTTAATAAGTTGTCCATTCCTTTGGTTTGATTCTCTGTGCCTTCTTCTATCCCAATGACTCTCAGATTTGGTTTTTTTATGAGATCCTATATCTTTTGGATAGATTGCTCATGAGATTTAAGCATCTTTTCTGTGTTGACTATATTCTTTTCAAGTTGATAAACTTTGTCTTCATTATCTGATGTTCTGACTTCTACTTGATCTATTTGTAGATCAAGTAGTCTATTTGTAATATTCTTGTTAGAATTTTTAAACTGGTTTATGGTTTCTTGCATTTCTAGGATTACTGTTTGGTTGTTTTTTTTTTAAATCTCTATCTCCTGGTAAAGCTCGTTCTTTGCAGTTTGAATTTGTTTGTTTAGTTCATTTTCAAAATATACTTTCAATGCTTGGACTTGCTGTGTCATGTCTTCTCTAATATTCCGTTCCATCTGAGTTAGGTATGCCTTGATTTCTTTCCCTGTCCATGTTTCTGATACTTCTAGGTCCTCCTGTAGATTTACATTGTCCTGCATTGTTTGTAGTCCTTTTTTCCCTTGTTTTTTCATGTCGTTCACGTTACTTTCCAGCTCTGTTTGACTGCTTTGTAACTGATTTCTCCTATACATTTGTTTTGGCTTTGTATATCTCTGTTGTCTCTCCTTTGTGGTGGGAGATTATGTCTAGAAATGTTGGGCTTTATTGTATTTTAAAGCTGATTCATTCAATTCATAAAAGGCTTCTGGATCCTGTATGCATATAGTGATTTGTTGTTTGTTCTTAGGACTATATGTTTAGGTTAGGTGCTATGATGGTACGAGGGTTAGTATGTCTTGGCTACTTTAGAAGATTGCTCTACTGAAGGTGGATACTAACAGGCAATTGGATCAAGGTGTTGGTAGTAGCTAGGTATTTAGGAACCCTATAGACAGCCTCGAGACATTCACCTATTTGCATTTAGACAATTACACATAATGGAAGACGTAATGCTTGGGATGAAAGTTGGGGGGTAGGGGAATGAAGGTGCTCTTAAAAAGAAAGAAGGAGAGAGAGATAGATTAGAGGAGAATGAAAAGAACAATAAAACTTGAAACAGGAAAGAAAGAGAGAAGGGAAAGGGGAGAAAGGAACAGAGAGAGAAAAAGAAAAAAAGAAAAAAAATATTGAAGTCTTAGAGATCCATTTTCTTCTCTTCCAGTAGGCGGAGCTGTGCCCTCCGAGCAGAGCTTCTGCTCTCTACCTGCCCATAGCAATCCCTGTAAGGCGTCTCCTGGGAGTCTCTTGGACTTGTCATTCCAGAGCCATTTCACTTCTCTGGCCCTTACCCCCCTTCCACCTGTCAGCCAGCCAGCCAGGTCCTGTTCACCAGAAACGGTTCCCCAGAGATCTAGTTACACTTGCAGCCTCACCGCGTGTCCCATTTAAGCCTCAGTGCTGTGGTAAACTGGTGGCTAAGACCTTGGGAGTCACCGCTGGTGATATGGGGGGTTGGAGGTCGGGGATCCCCTCTGCTACCCTACAGACACGACCCCTGAGAGGTCCATGAAGTTTCCTGGCTGCTTGTATCTGGATGGGGAGGGAGTCACACACCTGCTGAAGTGGATTCTGCTGGGAAGGAATTCCGTCAGCCGATCACCAATGACATCACCTCTCTGCTATGGCGGACCCTAGGCTCCTTGCCGGAGTGTCCGAAGGGAGGGGTGGGACTGGTCCGTCCCAGGTTGGCTTCAGCTCCCAGCTCGCTATTTCATGAAGGCTTGGCTAAAGACTTCTTCCTGCCAAGCTGCGTCTCGGAGGTTAGCGGGACCCAGTCACATTTGCTGCTGGCGGATGGGCCGGCAGCCCTACCACGTTGCGCGGACTGTGGCTGGCAGAACTGGACCTCTGCATCTCCTGGCAGGGATTCGCTCCTCTGGGGCAATCTGTCACTTCAAAAAATCCTAGTAGCTCCCGGCCGGTCTCTCTTCAGTGGAATTTTGCTAGATCTCCATTGGTAGAATCTAAGCGTTATCTATGCGTCTTTATGACCCCATCACTGGGCGGGTATTGAAAACGCTGCCTCTCCATCCACCACCATGTTGGATCTCTCGGCCTGTCAGTTCTGATGAGTCGACTCTTCTCTGGGAGAAAAGGTCAGATTGGACGCAGTCGCTTATACCTTCCGCAGGACAGGACAGGTCACTGTCTCCCTGGAGGTCTCCCTGTGTGACCTCATCTGTCTGTATCTGGGGCCCACTGGAGGCCTCCCTGGGAGGCCTCATCTGTCTGGGTGCAGGATGAGATGTGGTCTCTGCCCCATTAGAGGTCTCTCTGGTTGACCTCAGCGATTGTTGCTTGTCCTGTGACTGTTCTGCTGTTTGTTATTTCTCCAGGGTCTTCTTGCTGTTTTTCATTTGTCCAGTGTTAGTTCGCCAGCCGTTTGTTCTGTTTGTATGGTCTCTGCACATTAGAGATCTCCCTGTGTGATCCCAGTGATTGTTGCTTGTCCTGTGTCTGTTCTGCTGTTTTTCATTTCACCAGCATCTTCTTGCTGTTTGTCATTTGCCCCGTGTCTGTTTGCCTGCCATTTGTCTTGTGTTTATCTGTTCGTGTGTTGTGCATGGGCCCTTTTCTTGTTCTCATAACCACTCTTCTTTCATCAGGACTCCTTCACTTCACCAACATCAGAGACAAGGAAGCGCTACAGAGATTTCTACCTGGACCCCTTTAACTTGTTTTCTTAACAATTTTTCAAGACTTTGTCTGTTGGTTTGTTTTTGTTTGTTTCCTTTGTGTTCTGTGTTAATTTCTACCTCAGTTTGTTTCTAATGAAAAAAAATGGTTAAAATGGTTTTATCTGTGCTCACTACAACTTGCATTAAAATGTAAAGTGCTGCCAACAGGACTAAAAGAATTGTCAAAAGTAAAAGCTAAAGGTAAAAATAAAAAGACATTCTAGAGATTGCCTTCATTTAGGATCTGGGCCAGGTGTCCAACTGGATATATCATGTCACTTCCAATAGAGGACAGATTAAAACTAAAGTGTTTTATAAAATTATTATTTATTATTCCTAAATTGTATAACAAAAAGCATAATTTTGTCTAGAAAATTTGGCTTTTCTCTCTCAGTATTTACAAGCATGAATAACTCCCAATTATTAAAAAAATGGTCTAAAGATTTTTCAATGTCAGGCTAAAAGTTGGTGGCCGCTATCCCAGAAACCAGAAAAAAACAGTTTAAAATGGGACCCCAACCTAGGGGACTCTCCCAAGGAGACCAATGGAGCTGCATCTTTGGGAAGTTCCTCCAGGGAAAGATAAGCTCTCTTCGTTTGTCTATATTCCCTCAACTCTTTTCAGCTTTCATGAACAGGACCACCTCAGGAAAAAGGTCATAAAACTTTTAAAATTCTATATTTGTTAAACTCATAATTCTGTTCCAATATGCTTAGGTTAATATGTTTTTCTGATTACACTCTGCTTTATTCTAAGGCCAATTTATGAGGGTTAACTCTCAATCTAATATGTTTTTTAAAAAGTAAGCTACAAGGCTTTTGTTTGTCTGTTTGCTTTGTGTGGGTGCACTGGTGTACTGTCTGTCTGCATGTATTGCCATGTCTACATATATTTGGTACAAAAAATTGACATATGAGCTCATAAATTAAAATTTTAAAAAATGGATCCAAATACTTTTGGTTAATATGATCTAAAAGGTTCAATTCAAATTGTGAAAATAGATAAAATACAAATGTCTTTAAAGTTACTAATGCACAGCTTTGTTTCTAGATGGTTAAACAGCTGTTAAAATGTTAATGTCTATAAAGTGTCTGATATCCATCATCTCTAGGATTTTTATTCAACAACAACAACAACAACAAAATATTGCTAATACTATTCAATGCACTTGTCTGATACCTTGTTTTTTTTTAAAGATACGTAAATTTCATCAAATGTATATGAAATTAATCATGGATGTGTTTGTTAGACACATCTAACTGGTTTACAAAGTTAAAATGCTGACTGTTAAATATAATATCAAGTACCTTTAACTCCTTAAATTCCATAAGGTAAAATACTTAAACAATGTTGGTGTTTTCATAAATTGGTAAACTAAAACAAAATTAAAATTATTTTGTGTTATTATAAAAATAAGGTTACTATAAATTACAAAGTTCCAACAGGTATAATTCTACATACAAATAGTCAAGAGTTTTCAACTGTATTTCAATTAAAATACTCTAAATAACAAATATTTCATCTTGTTTAAATGGATTAATTTATCTAAATTCAAAAATTTATAAGGTTTATTTCAAGATACAAACAAAAAAGTGTCAATGGATTGAAAATTATTAAAAAGTTCTAAATATAAAAATATATTTAATGACAAACATTTCCAGTTAAAAAGTCTTTATGTGGTTAAAGTATAATTATAATACATCTAAGAAAACAGCAAAAGGGTCTAATTAAGTAATATAAAGATCTATAAATAAAAGACAAATATTAAAAGGTTTATATGTAACTAAGTTGCTTATATATGTAACACAAATAGTTAAAACTATTCAAGGTTGTTCCCTAAGGACAAATAATAATGTACTGATATATTTATATGTTAAAATGACAAGAACTTCTAAAAATATTAATTACATTATGTCTGTTAAGTGTTATCCCCTAGAACAAGTAATCTTGGAGAAATTAAGGTTTGTAAATCTGTGGCTAAACAGCAACTGTTATTTTAAAGTATTGTCCTACATTACAAAGTCTAGATTTTCCTTTAAAAGCTAACCTTGGTTAATATAAAAACATAAATAAAAGTGTGGTACACTACTCTTTTTACAGATAAAATGTGTTCATATCTTTCAGGTATACAAGTCTTTAAGGTAAAAGGTTTAAAGAAACATTTTATCAAGCTGGTATTCTCCAAACTAAAATTGTCTGTAATGGTAATTTAAACTTATAAAGATAATAAATTTTATTGGAGATTTATTTATATCATTTGATGCTTTGTAACCAAATCTTATGTTACCTTTTACAATAAGATACAAAAATTTAAAGATATTTTAAAAACTAATGAGAGCCTAATTTTTTAAAGATTAATATTATAAAACATTTTGCCACTTTTCCACATTAAAAAATATTAAGGACTCTCAGCCTTTCCTTAATTAATGTTTCAGATGTATGTCATATTGTGCTAGCTAACATTCATACAGAGTCAGAAAACAATATATGTAAACTTTATAAAATGATATCTAAAAAGGGAGACAAAGATCAGCTTTAGAACTAAAACACTTTACCTAAGATTGTGAAGAGCCCTGCCTTACCTGAGATAAGGCTCTGCCTCCCACCTTACAACATGTCAGAATAACTTCAAAGTAGGCCAGATTTCAGTTAATTTAAAGTTATATTCAAAGATTAATTTTATTGCAAACGTTACTGTGATCTCAAATAGAAAATATAATGTATAACTCAGCCAAAGTTCAAAATTATATACAAACTAAATATGTTTTTACTATTGTTAATTTCACTTTGTATTTTCATTATAACTAAAAAAAATGTGACCACTACACTCAGAGCAACCAAGAGACTTTTACTGTGACAGTGTCTGATTAACACACAAAGAGAGAGAAAAAAAGAAAAAAGTGAAAGGGAAAATGAGAGACAGGGAAAGTGAGAGAAAAAGGAGAGAGCAAGAGAGGAGGACCTGGCGAGAGAGAATTTTATAGCCAAAATCTAATGTGGTCTCTGGGTCTGCAAGCTGCCTTGTTGGTGTACAGTGATTAGATCACAGTAGATGCTAAGGTGCCATCTTCTGCCTTCAGGCAGATCTCCAGCATTACATAAATTAATAAATAAAATAAGGATATTGTGTTATGTAAAAATTAACTGTAGAGTTATAAACATTAAAGTTAAAGCCCAACATTCTTACTTTAAAACTGGTAAAACTGACTTGCTGGATGTTTAAGGCCAAATTTAAATATTAAGTTTAAAATAAAGGGACCAAAGAAACCAATATTTGGCTCTTGCCCTCTGAGTCAGCCTGAACCCAGGACAGGTGGAAAGCTTTACAACTCTGGGCCACATAACCTCCTGATAAGAGAGATTAATGAGACCACTGGAGAACAGAAAGCCAATGAGTGTACATGCTGCAAAAGAGGAGGGTCATTTAAAAAGGAGACATGCCTGATGCTTCCAAGGGAAGCCATATGGTCAGCAAGACCTTGACCCATCCTAATGCAGATGACACTAACAGAGCTAAAATGCTGCTCACAAGTTCCCCAAGAATGTCCTCCAAGGAAACTCAGCTGACTCTTACCAATAGATAGGAACAAGGTCAGTTTGACCAGCTTGGTCTTAAACACCTAGCAAAAACAGTTAAAACCAAAGCACAGCCATTCCTGGACATTTAAAAAGAAACAACAGTTATTTTAATGTAACTTAAAATGTAAACTAGTGTTAGCATCCCCCAAAATAAGTAAGACTGGAGGCATCAAAAGAAAAAGTCTTAGACAAAAATGCCTGATAACTATCAATAAAAAACTGCCAGAAGTTTTTAGTCAGTTTAAGTCATACAGATCTTCCTAACTTCCTACACAGGTAGATGTAATCAATGTTTATTAATATAATTATCTAACCCTAAGTAACAAAGAAATCTTTACTAAACACAGAGGTCATGCCAAAAAGGTATTTTTTTTAAAAAAATCAAATGACATTAACTAATTTAACTAAATGTTGTGTCTACATTCCTGAAAATTCTGACAATGTTAAAGATTTATTTTCCCTAAAAAAAGTGCCTTATTAGGCTTTGTTAGGCCTTGTTATGGGGACTATTTCTCAGGTCTTTCTTTCACCTCCTGGTAAGCAATTATTAATTTCTGTCATTTTAACTGTATTCATGGACAGGTTTTCAGATTCTACAACTGCTATTATTCTTATTTCAGTACTAATGTCTTTTTGTTTCTCTCATAGAAGTGCCCACCCCAGGTGAATTTACATCCTGTTCTTCCTGAACCAGATTTTTACCATGGACTCCTTGACCCACTCAGTTTCTAAAAAGGGACTCCAAACTGCTTGCCCACTGCACATTGCCCCCTTTCAGCTGGAAGTAGCAAGAACAGTCATTGCCCTTTTCCCTTACAGCAGTTGGAGGTCTCTAATATTAGAGAAAAAAATTATAGTCAACATATATGTTCACCAATATGTCTAGCTCAGGAAGATGTACCTGGGAAACTACTCACAAGATCACCCTGGGTGATCTCCCATAAAGAGAAACTTTCTTCCACAACCCAACTTACAAGTGGGATAACTCCCCATTCACCAAAAATTGTGCTTCCCGGGTCCCACTTTAAACTCCTTGACTAAATCTCCAAACTGTCAATAACTCTGAACTATGTAACATACTATTTTGATGTAGTAAAGGGAAAAGAACACTTATTAAAAGGCCAGGCCCCACTGATTTATCAACATAGACTGGCTACCCCCATTTTAGTTCCCCTCTTGGCTGGTATCTACTGCTTTGGTAACTACAGCTCTTATTACAGGCTCTGAAAATTTCAAGTCTCTTAGCTGTCAAATAGATATAAATTTAAACTTCAGACACTTGGTTCCAAAACCTGTTCTCATGGTCCCCTTGGTTGACTACCATCATTTCAGCCGTAGTTGGGCCCCTAGTCCTTCTCCTGATTGGTATTACTGTAGGACACTGCCTATTAAAAACCCTCCTAAACCATATACAAAAAATGTAGGTGAGGTGAGACTTATGGTCTTGCGAGCCCAATATAGTCCCTTAGACACAGAAGGATGAAAAAAAAAACCCTGAGGACTAATGATGTGCAAGATTGACATCAAACCTACAAAACCAGTGGGCAATGTGGTAGTAGGAGCAAATGTGACTCCGTTTTGTTTTATGACTTCATCCTGTAAAACAACCATGCCAAGTAGAAGAGTCATGACTGGGGCAAGATGTTCTTTTCCTTTTGCTATAGAAACTTTAAGAATACAAAACTACCTAATGGGGCATTGTTTTTGTAACTAGGGTAACAGGGCTCTGTTTTTGTAACTGGGGTGACTGGGGCTAACTGTGATTGGTTAGGTTTCCCTCCGCTTTACTGCACTGTCCCGCTTCTGTAACCTGGCTTGCTTGCATTGGCTAGACCCCCGAACATCCCTTTTGCAGTTTTCAGGCTTATAAGTAGTGCCCTTGCAATTGCTTGGGGCTGATCAGGGGAATAGCTTTATGTTCTGGTCAGCCGCCACTGGTGTGCTTCAATAAAGGCTTGATTCGATTATATGTGAGTGGTCTGGAAGTCAGTTTATGACACCCTGGGATGAAGCTTTAACTACAAAAGTACCCTGGGGGCAGGTGAATTTTGTACACACATTCTTTGTGTGCTGGAGCTGCCAGGAACCAGCTATGGTAGCTAATGCCATCCATCCCTTTCAGTTTGGTATTCAGAGGCATCAGGCCATTAGGTTGAAATTAGTCTTGAGATAGATATACCTCATACACCAAAAGTCAAGGCTATCTTACCTACCCCTATATATCTTATTAAATGTTTACTAACAAACCTCGTGTGTGTGTGTGTGTGTGTGTGTGTGTGTATGCGTGTGTGTTTGTGTGTGTTGAATGTTTGTGTGCACCGTTATTAATACTGGGCATCCATGTGAATTAAATGTATTCAGACAACCATATGTTCATTTCTTGGAGATTGTACATGTATTATGAGTGGGGCATCAGGGAGCCTCTGGGGAAAGTGTTGATCCTGGTCATTCTGATCCTCAGCATTGCTCCTAACAATAGGGATTGCAAATTGGTTTGTGTATTCTGTTAGTTTCTTCATTGGGAATGTTAAATTCTCAGAAGAGCATATAAATCAATAAAGGTCCATAAACAACTGAAAATGAGCTGAAAGCCTGCAGAACCACTGCCCCACTACCACCTGTGCCCTGGGTGGTGTTCACTGCTGGAGATCAGGTAACTCTTCCCTATGGAAACCTGAGGCTTCAGGGCTAGTCAGGACCTCCAGGGGCCCCAAATCTCAGATTTGAGTTTTATGTTTTGGTAGCTATGTTCCATTGGGTCATATGTTTAACTGCCATTCTTTTTTTTCTATTCTGAAGTGTAAGGATTCTCTTCCTGTGGGAAGCAAATCCCTGCTTCATGTTTGTCTCATAGTGTGGTGCCACCTTCTTTATTTTCTCTTTTCCTATTGAGTGGCTGACCTATCAGCTGCATGCTCAAGGTGGCCACCAGGGGACCCTACAACATATTCTTCCTTCCTGGTACTCACATGAGGTTTTCTGTGCCTGGTTCCTTAGGCTGATTCTCTTTCTGGCTGTGACCCAGGGATGGTTCTTGAGCACAAAGGTACATGTGTGTGAGTGTGTGTGTGTTTGTGTGTGGTGTGTGTGTGTGTGTGTGTGTGAGAGAGAGAGAGAGAGAGAGAGAGAGAGAGAGAAGGAATAAGTAATAAGTGAGGGATTCTCAGTCCCTTCTAAGGGTTGGATAATCACCATCTGGGAAAGGCTTATGAGGTAAAGTTTAGTCTCAAGTGGATGGTGCTATTGGGAGGTAAGGGGAGATTGTAGGAGGTGGGATGAAGTGGAAGTTAATCATGTTATTGGGCTTGTTCTCTGGAATGGGATATTGGGACCTGACCTTTCTCTATACCTATGCCCTTTCTTTTTCTCTCTGCTTCCTGGCCACATTGATGTGAGCAGTTTTCCTCCAGTATATTATACTGCCCAGCCTCAGGTCCAAAGGCAACAAGAACAAGGAATCATGGATTGTAAACTCCAAACAATGAGTCTAAATTAATCATTCCTCCATTCATGGTGTTGATCCAGATATTTTAATACTGTGACAGATGACTGATTAACCCAGAAAAAATGGCGCCATGTTTTTGTGACCCTGCCTGGACATGTGACTCAGAAAGCTTTAGAACTGGTTTTAAGAAGATGTTGACAAAGCTTGGAGAAACAGGCTAAAGAAAGCCTAGAGTACTAGAAGAGAGCTTTGTGGGTGATGCTGATGTGAGGTCAGTCAAGAATGTGTGGGAAAATGAAGACAGTAGAGGCTGTGTCCATGAGGTTTTTAGGCTGCGTCCATGAGGAAATAAGTAACTTATTGGAAATTGGATTAGAAGCCACTCATGATGCTTCCGGCAAGAATAGGCCTACATTCCATGTCCTTAGAATTCATGGGAGGCTTATTTAAAGTTAAGAGAAGGTTACACTTTAGATATGAGTTGACTCTGGAAAGGTCAAGTTTCAAGCAGCTAGCACAAACCGTGTTTGATTTAGAGTTCCAACTACATCTACCACTATAGGGGAAAACAAAGTGAAACCTAATAATTCAAATTGCTCCTGCAAACAAATGCTTAAACCTAGAAGAATGAAATTTGGGGGCCAAATGCGACTGGAATACCAATCATTTCTGCCAAGTATCAACGAGATCTGGTGAAAAAATATTTGCTGAGATTCCAGTCAATTCAGAGTTCTGTGAAAACTTGGCAAATGCTTTCAAATGAAATTGTTTTTTCTAGCCTCTGCTTATGGCTACTTCAATGGAGAACAAAGCATAGAGAGTGCACTGAGAACTAATCAGTGTGTCAAGTTTCAAGCAGCTAGCAAAAACCGTGTTTGATTGAGAGTTCCAACTGCTTCTATTCCTATAGGGGAAAAGGAAGTGAAACCTAAAAATTCAAAGATTTCCTGCAAAATCATGCTTCAACCTAGAACAATGAAATTTGGGGGCCTAAGTGAGACTGGAGTACCAATCATTCCGGCCAAGTATCAACAAGATTGGGTGAAAAAATATTTGCTGATATTCCAGTAAACTCAGAGTTCTGTGGAAGTTTGGCAAACACTTTCAAATGAAAGTGTTTTTTCTTTGCCTGCACTTAGGGCTACTTCAACAGGGAACAAAGCATAGAGAGCACACTGAGAACTAATTGAGTGTGTGAAGTTTCAAGCAGCTATCACAAACCATTTGATTTAGAGTTCCAAATGCATGTACCCCTATAGGGGAAACGAAATGGAACCTAAAAATTCAAAGTGCGCCTGCAAATGAATGCTTTGGGTAGAAGAACAAAATTTGGGAGGCCAAATGCAACTGGAGTACTAATCCTTCCTGCCAAGTATCAATGAATTTGGGTGAAAAAATATTTGCTGAGATTCCAGTAAACTCGGTGTTTCATGGAAGCTTGGCAAAAGCTTTCAAATGAAAGTGTTTTTCCATGCCTCTGCTATGGCTACTACTAGAAGGAACAAAGCATAGAGAGTGTACTGAGAACCAACTGTGTGTGTCAAGTTTCAAGCAGTTAGCACAAACCATATTTGATTTAGAGTTCTAAGTCCATTTATCCCTCTAGGGGAAAACGAAGTGAAAACTAAAAACTCAAAGTGTTCCCGCAAATGAACGCTTCAACCTAGAAAAATTGTGGGGCCAAATGTGATTCAAGAACTGATCATTCCTGCCAAGTATCAACAAGATCAGTTGAAAAAATATTTGCTGAGATTCCAGTAAACTGGGAGATCTGTGGAAGCATGGCAAATGCTTTCAAATAAAAGTGTTTTCACATGCCTCTGCTAGGCCTACTATAACAGGGTATAAAGCATAGAGAGTGCACTGAGAACTAATTGAGTGTGTCAAGTTTTAAGCAGCTATTCCAAACTGTGTTTGATTTAGAGTTCCAATTGCATCTATCCCTATAGGGGAAAACGAAGTGAAACCTAAAAATTTAAAGTCTTCCTGCAAAAGAACACTTCAATGTAAATGAACAAAATTTGTGGGGGAGGGTTAAATGCAACCGAAGTATCAATCATTCATGCTAAGTATGAACGTGATTGGGTAAAAAAATATTTGCTCAGATTCCAGTAAACCTGAAATTCTGTGGAAGAGTGACAATTGCTTCCAAATGAAAGTGTTTTTTCCTTGCCTCTGCTTAGGGCAACTTCAATGGGAAACAAGGCATAGAGAGTGCACTGAGAACTAATTGAGTGTGTCAAGTTTCAAGCAGGTAGCACAATCCATGTTTGATTTAGAGTTTCAACTGCATCCATCCCTATAGGTGAAAATGAAGTGAAAACTAGAAATTCAAAGTTTTCTGGAAAACGAACGCTTCAATTTAGAAGAATGAAATTTGGGGGGCCAAATGTGACTGGAGTACTAATCATTCCTGCCCAGTAGCAACAAGATCAGGTGAAAAAATATTTGCTGAGATTCTAGTAAACTCAATGATCTGTGGAAGCTGGGCAAATGCTTTCAAATAAAAGTGTTTTTTCCTTGCCTCTGCTTAGGGCTATTCAACAAGGAACAAAGCATAGAGAGAGCACTGAGAACTAATTGAGTGTGTCAAGTTTCAAGCAGTTAGCACAAACCGTGTTTTATTTAGCGTTCCAACTGCATCTATTCCTAGAGTGAAAAGCAAAGTGAAACCTAAAACTAATAGTGTTCCTGCAAACAAAAGCTTCAACCTAGATGAAATAAATTTGGGGAGCCAAGTGCGACTAGAGTACTGATCATTCCCACCAAGTATCAATGAGTTCTGGTGAAAAAAATATCAGCTGAGATTTCAGTATACTCGTAGTTCTGTGGATGCTTGGCAAATGCTTTCCAATGAAATTTTTTTTTTTGTCTCTCCTAAGGGCTGCTTCAACCGGGAAAAAAATCATAGAGAGTCCCCTGAGAACTAATTGAGTGTGTCAAGTTTCAAGCAGATAGCCCAAACCGTGTTTGATTTAAGAGTTCAAACTGTTTCTATCCCTGTAGAAGAAAACGAAGTGAAACAAGAAAATTCAAAGTGTTCCTGCAAATAAATTCTTCAACCTAGAAGAACGAAGACTGGAGGGCCAAGGGTGACAGGAGTACTGATCATTCCTGACAAGTATCAAAAATATGGGGTGAAAATATATTTGCTGAGATTCCAGTAAATTGGAGTTCTGTGGAAGCTTGGCAAAAGATTTCAAGTCAAAGTTTTTTTTTTTTTTTGCCTGTGCTTAAGGCTACTTCAACAGGGAACAAATTATAGAGAGCTCACTGAGAACTAATCAGTGTGTCACGTTTCAAGCAGCTAGCCCAAGTCATGTTTGATTTAGTGTTCCAATTATTTTATCCCTACAGGGGAAAAGGAAGTGAAAACTAAAAATTCAAAGTGTTCCTGCATAGGAACTGTTCAACCTAGAAGAATGAAATTTGAGGGGGCCAAATATGACTGGATTACCAATCATTACTGTCAAGGATCAACAAGATCTGGTGAAAAAATAGTTGCTTAGATTCCAGTAAACTCAGAGTTCTATGGAAGCTTGGAAAAAGCTTTTAAATAAAAGTGTTTTCCCTTGCCTCTGCTTAGGGCTACTTCAACAGGGAACAACGCATAGAGAATGCACTGAGAACTAATTGAGTGTGTTATGTTTCAAGCAGCTAGCATAAACGTATTTAATTTAGAGTTCCAACTGCATCTGTCGCTATAGTGGAAAATGAAGTGAAACCTAAAAATTCAAACTGTTACTGCAAACAAACGCTTCAACCTAGAAGAAAGAAATTTGGGGAGCCAAGAGCAACTGGAGTACCAATCAATCCTACCAAGTATGAATAAGATTAGGTGAAAAAATATTGCTGAGATTCCATTAAACTTGAAGTTCTGTGGAAGCTTGACAACACAATCAAATGAGAGTTCTACTACTTGGCTCTGCTTAGGGCTACTTCAACAGAGAACAAAGCATAGAGAGTGCACTGTGAACTAATTGAGGGTGTCAAGTTTCAAACAGCTAGCACAAATCGTGTTTGATTTAGTTTTCTAACTAAGGGAACAACAAATTGAAAAGTATAAGGGAAAACAAATTGAAAACTAAAACTTCAAGTGTTCCTTCAAACGATGGCATCAGCATAGAAGAATGAAATTTTGGGGACAAGTGTGACTTGATTACCAATCATTCCTGTGAAGTGTCCTCGAGATTGGGTCAAAAAATATTTGTCGAGATTTCAGTAAACTCGGAGTTCTGTGGAAGCTTGCCAAACACTTTCAAATGAAAGTGTTTTTTTATTCCTTTGCTTAGGTCAACTTCAATGGGGAAAAAAGTATAGAGAGTGCACTGAGAATTAAT
The DNA here is from genome assembly GCF_001458135.2 of Marmota marmota marmota. Taxonomy (NCBI): domain Eukaryota; kingdom Metazoa; phylum Chordata; class Mammalia; order Rodentia; family Sciuridae; genus Marmota; species Marmota marmota. The sequence goes on from NW_026000136.1 coordinate 8,026,116, forward strand.
TGAGTGTCTCAAGTTTCAAGCATCTAGCACAAAGAATGTTTGATGTAGAATTCCAACTGCATCTATCCCTATAGAGGAAAAAAAAGTGAAACCTAAAAATGCGAAGTGTTCCTGCAAAGGAACGTTTCAACATAGAAGAATAAAATTGGGGGGCCAAGTGTGAATGGAAACCCAATAATTGCTTCCAAGTATGAACAAGATCAGGTGAAAATATATTTGCTGAGATTCCAGTAAACTCGGAGATTTGTTTTAATTTGGCAAACGTTTTCAAATGAAAGTGTGTTTTCCTTGCTTATCCTTAGGGCTACTTCAACAAAGAAAAAAGCATTCTGAGCACACTGAGAACTATTTGAGTGTGTCAAGTTTTAAGCAGCTAGCCCAAACTGTGTTGGATTTAGAGTTCCAACTGCATCTATCCTTATAGGAAAAAACAGAGTGAAACCTAAAAATTCAAAGTGTACCCTCAAGCGAATGCTTCAACATAGAAAAAGAAAATTTGGGGTGGCCAAATGCGACTGGAGTACTGATCATTCCTGCCAAGGATCAACAAGATCGTGTGAAAAAATGTTTGCTGACATTCCTGTAAACTAGGAGTTCTGTGGAAGCTTGGCAAACACTTTCAAATGAAAGTGTTTTTTCCTTGCCTCTGATTAGGGCTACTTCAATGGAGAACAAAGCGTAGAGGGTGCACTGAGAACTAATTGAGTGTGTCAAGTTTTAATCTGCTAGCACAAACTGTGTTTCATTTAGAGTTCCATCTGCATCTAACCCTATAGGGGAAAACAAAGTGAAACCTAAAAATTCATAATGTTTGTAATGTTTCTGCAAACAAATGCTTCAAACTAGAAGAACGACATTTGGGGGGTCCAAGTGCGACTGGAGTACCAATCATTCCTGCCAAGTAACAACAAGATCGGGTGAAAATATATTTGCTGAGATTGCAGTCAACTCGGAGTTCTGTGGAAGCTTGGCAAATGCTTTCAAATGAAAGTGTTTTTTTCCTTGCCTCTGCTTAGGGCTTTTTCAACCTGGAACAAAACATACAGACTGCACTGAGAACTAATTGACCATGCCAAGTTTCAAGCAGATAGCAGAAACCGTATTTGATTTAGAGTTTTAACTGCGTCTATCCCTATAAGGGAAAATGAAGTGAAACCTAAAAATTCAAAGTGTTCCTGCAGACGAATGCTTCAACATAGAAGAACAAAATTTGGGCAACCAAGTGCGACTGGAGTACCCATCTTTCCTGTCCAGTATCAAGAAGTTTGGGTCAAAAAATATTTGTTGAGATTCCAGTAAACTCGGAAGCTTGGCAAACACTTTCAAATGAAAGTGTTTTTTTATTAAATCTACTTAGGGCTACTTCAATGGGGGAACAAAGCATAGAGAGTGCACTGAGAACTAATTGAGTGTGTCAAGTTTCAAGCAGCTAGCATGGTGTCATGTTAGTTTTAGAATTCCATCTTCTTCTATTCCTGTAGGGGAAAATGAAGTGAAACCAAAAAATTCAAAGTGTTCCTGCAAATGAATGCTTCAACATATAACGAAATTTGGTGTGGCAAATGCGACTGGAGTACCAATCATTGCTGTCAAGGATCAATGAGATCGGGTGAAAAAATATTTCCAGACATTCCAGTAAACTCGGAGTTCTGTGGAAGTATGGCTAACACTTTCAAATGAAAGTATATTTTCCTTGATTCTTCTTAGGGCTACTTCAATTGGGGAACAAAGCATAGAGAGTGCACTGAGAACTAATTGAGTGTGTCAAGTTTTAAGCAGGAAGCAGAAACATGTTTGATTTAGAATTCCATCTGCATCTATCTGTTTAGGGGAAAATGAAGTGAAACCAAAAAATTCAAAGCCTTCCAGCAAAAGAAGGCTTCAACCGAGAAGAATGAAATTTGGAGTGCCAAGTGCGACTGGAGTACCAATCATTTCTGCCAAGTATCAACAAGTTCAGGTGAAAAAAAATATTAGCAGTGATTCCAGAAAACTTGGAGTTCTGTGGAAGCTTGGCTAACCTTTTCAAATGAAAGTATTTTCCCTTGCCTCTGTTTAGGGCTACTTCAACAAGGAACAGAGCATAGCGAGTGCAGTGAGAACTAATTGAGTGTGTCACATTTCAAGCCTAGCACAAACTGTGTTTGATTTTGAGTTCCAACTGCTTCTAGACTTATAGAAAAAAAAACGAAGTGAAACCTCAAAATTCAAAGTGTTCCTGTAATCAAATGCTTCAACCTAGAAGAATGAAATTTTGGGGGTCCAAGTGCAACTGGAGTACTGATCATAGCTTCAAAGTATCAACAACATCGGTAAAAAAAAAAATATTTGCTGAGATTCCAGTAAACTCGGATTCTGTGGAAACATGGCAAAAGCTTTTAAATGAAAGTGTTTTTTCCTCCCTCTGCTTAGGGCTACTTCAACAGGGAACAAAGCATAGAGAGCGCAGTGAGAACTAATTGAGTGTGTCAAGTTTCATGCAGCTAGCACAAACTATGTTTGATTTAGAGTTTCAGTTGCCTCTATCCCTATAGTTGAAAACAAGTGAAACCTAAAAATTCAAAGTTTTCCTGTAAAAGAATGCTTCAACCTAGAAGAATGAAATTTGGGGTCCAACTGCGACTGGAGTAACCGATCCTTCCTGCAAATTATCAAGAAGATCGGGTGAGAAAATATTTACTGAGTTTGCAGTGTACTCTGAGTTCTGTAGAAGCTTGGCAACCACTTTGAAATGAAAGAATTTTTTCCTTGCCTCAACTTAGGGCTACTTCAACAGAGAACACAGCATAGAGCATGCACCGAGAACTAATTGAGTGTGTCAAGTTTCCAGCAGCTACAGAAGCCATGTTTTATTTAGAGTTCCAAATGCCTCTATCCCTTTGGGGGAACATGAAGTGAAACCTAAAAATTCAAAGTGTTCCTGCAAATGAACACTTCAATCTAGAAGAATGAAATTTGGTGTGCCGATCATTCTGTCAAAGTATTAACAAGATCGGGTGAAAATATTTGCTGAGATTCCAGTAAACTCAAGAGTTCTGTGGAAGCTTGGGAAACGCTTTCAATTGAAAGTGTTTTTTTCTTTGCCTCTGCTTAGAGCTACATCATCAGGGAGCAAAGCATAGAGAGTGCCCAGGAGCGAATTGAGTGTGTCAAGTTTAAGGTAGGTAGCACAAGCCATGTTTGATTTAGTGTTCAAACTGCCTCTATTTCTATAGGGGAAAATGAAGTGAAACCCCCAAATTTAAAGTGTTCCTGCAAATGAATGCTTCAACTTAGAAGTATGAAATTTGGGGGGCCAAGTGCAACTGGAGTACTGATCACTCTTTCAAAGTATCAACAAGATCGGTGAAAAAATATTTGCTGAGTTTTCAGTAAACTCGGAGTTTTGTGGAAGCTTGGGAAACTCTTTCAAATGAAAGGGTTTTTTCTTTGCCTCTCCTTAGGGCTACTTCAACAGGGAAAAAAGCATAGAGAGCACACTGACAGCTAATTGAGGGTGTCAAGTTTCAAGCAGGTAGCACAAGCCATGTTTGATTTAGAGTTCAAAATGCCTCTCTTCATATAGGGGAAAATGAAGTGAAACCTAAAAATTCAAAGTGGTCCTGCAAACGAATGTTTTAACATAGAAGAATAAAATTTGGGGGGCCAAGTGCCACTGGAGTACCGATCATTTGTTCAAAGTATCCACAAGTTCGCATTAAAAATATTTGCTGAGATTCCAGTAAATCCGGAGTTCTGAGGAAGCTTGGCAAAAGCTTTCAAATAAAAAAAATTTTTTCCTGCCCCTGCTTAGGGATAATACAACAGGGAACAAAGCATAGAGAGTGCACTATGAACTAATTGAGTGTGTCAAGTTTCAAGAAGCTACAAAAACCATGTTTGTTTTAAGAGTTCCAACTGCATCAATCCCTATAAGGGAAAACGAAGTGAAACCTAAAAATTCCAAGTGTTCCCGCAAATGAACACTTCAAACTAGAAGAATGAAATTTGGCAGGCCAAGTGTGACTGGAGTACCAATCATTCCTTTAAAGTATCAATAAGATTGGGTGAAAAAATATTTGCAAAGATTCAAGTAAACTCAGAGTTTTGTGGAAGCTTGGCAAACAATCTCATATGAACGTGTTTTTTCCTTGTCTATGCTTAGGGCTACTTCAACAGGGAACAAAGCATAGTGAGCACACTGAGAACTAATTGATAGTGTCAAGTTTCCAGCAGCCAGCTCAATCCATTTTTGATTTATTGTTCTAAATTCCTCTACACACATAGGGGAAAACTAAGTGAAACCTAAAAATTCAAAATGTTACTTCAAACAAACACATCAACCTAGAAGAATAAAATTTGGGGGATCAAGTACATCTGCAGTAGCAAACATACATTCAAAGTATCAAGAATATCAGGTTAAAAATATGTGCTGACATTCCAGTAAACTCAGAGTTTTGTTGAAGCTTGGCAAACTCTTTTAACTGAAAGTGGTTTTTCCTTGCTTCTGCTTAGGGCTACTTCAACAGGGAACATAGCATACAGAGCACACTGAGAACTAATTGAGTGTGTCACGTTTCAAGCAGGTAGCACAAATCATGTGAAGTTCCAACTGCTCCTATCTCTATATAGGAAAACAAAGTGAAACCTAAAAATTCAAAGTGTTCCTGCAAATGAACACTTCAACCTTGAAGAATGAACTTTGGGGGATCATGTGCAACTGGAGTACCATTCATTACTTCAAAGTACCAACAAGATTGGATAATAAAATATATCCTGAGTTTCCAGTAAACTCAAGATCTGTGGAAGCTTGGCAAACACTTTCAAATGAAAGTGGGTTTTGTTTTTTTTTGCCTCTGATTAGGGCTACTTCAACAGGGAACAAGGCATAGAGAGCGCATTGAGAACTAATTGAGTGTGTCAAGATTCAAGCAGCTAGAACAAACCATGATTGATTTAGAGTTCCAAATGCCTCTATCCCAATAGGAGAAAACAAAGTGAAACCTAAAAGTCAAAGTGTTCCTGCAAACGAATGCTTCAACCTAGAAGTATGAAATTTGGGGGGGGGGGCTAGTGCAACAGGAGTACTGATCATTCCATCAAAATAGAAACAAGATCAGGTGAAAAAATATTTGCTGAGATTCCAGTAAATTCAGAGTTCTGTGGAAGCACGACAAATGAAAATGAAAGTGTTTTTCCTTGCCTCTGCTTAGGGCTACTTCAACAAGGAACAAAGCATAGAGAGCACACTGAGAACTGATTGAATCTGTCAAGTTTCAAGCAGCTAGCAAAAACCATGTTTGATTTAGAGTTACACCTTCCTCTATCTCTATAGAGTAAAACAATATGTGTACCTAAAAATTTACAGTGTTCCTGGAAACTAAGGCTTCAACCTAGAAGAATGAAATTTGGGGCACCAACTGTGCCTTGAGCCCCGATCATTTCTTTAAACTATCAACAATATCAGGTGAAAAAATATTTGCTGAGATTCCAGTAAACTCAGAGTTCTGTGGAAGCTTGTCAAACACTTTCAAATATAAGTGTTTTATCCTTGCTTCTGCTTATGGCTACTTCAACAGGGAACAAAGCATAAAGAGCACACTCTGAAGTAATTAAATGTGTCAAGTTTCAAGCAGCTAGCACAAACCATGTTTCATTAAGAGTTTCAACTGCCTCTATCCCTATAGGTTAAAATGAAGTTAAACCTCAGAATTCAAAGTGTTCCTACAAACATAGGATTCAACCTAGAAGAATGTAATTTGGCGGGTCAAGTGTGCATGCAGTACTGATCATTCATTCAAAGTAGCACCAAGATCAGGTGGAAAAATGTTTACTAAAATTCCATTTATCTGGGAGTTCTGTTGAAGCTTGGCAAATGCTTTCAAAGAAAGTGTTTTTTTCCTTGCATCAGCTTAGGGCTTCTTCAACAGAAAAAAAAATCCATAGTGAGCACACTGAGTACTAATTGAGTGTGTCAAATTTCAAGCAGCTAGCCGAAACCATTTTTTTATTTAGAATTAAAACTACCTCTATCCTAATAGGGGAAAATGAACTAAAACCTAAAAATTCAAAGTGTTCCTACAAAAGATCACTTCAACCTAGAAGAATGAAATTTGGTAGGCCAAGTGCAACTAGTGTACCAATCATTCCTTCAAATTATCAACAAGATTGGGCAAAAAATATTTGCTGAGATTCCAGTAAACTCAGAGTTCTGTGGAAGCTTTGCAAACATTTTCAAATGAAAGTATTTTTCCCATATTTATGCTTAGGTCTATTTCAACAGGGAACAAAGCATAGGGAGTGCACTGAGAACTAATTGAACGTGTCTAGATAGAAGCAGCTAGCACAAACTATGTTTGATTTAGAGTTCCAATGCCTCTATCCATATAGGGGAAAATGAAGTGAAACCTAAAAATTCAAAGTGTACCTGTAAATGCACGCTTCAAACTAGAAAAATGAAAACGTTGGGGCCAAGTGTGACTGGAGTACTGATCATTTCTTCAAAATATCAACAGGATTGGGGGAAAAAATACTTGCTGCGATTCCAGTAAACTCTGAGTTCTGTTTAAGTTTGGCAAACATTTTCGAATTAAAGAGTTTTTTCCTTGCCTCTTCTTAGGGCTAATTCAATAGGGAAGAAAGCATAGAGAGGTCACTGAGACCTAATTGAGTGTGTCAAGTTTCAAGAGTCTAGCACAAACCATTTTTGATTTAGAGTTCCAACAGTCTCTATCCCTATAAAAGAACACAAGGTGAAACCTAAAAATTCAAAGTGTTCTTGCAAATGAACACTTCAATCTAGAAGAATGAAACTTGGTGGGCCAAATTCGACTGGAGTACTGATCATTCCTTCAAAGTATCAACTAGATTGGTTGAAAAAATATTTGCTGAGATTCCTGTAAACTCGGAGTTCTGTGGAACTTTGGCAAACACATTAAAATTAAACAGTTTTTTCCTTGCCTCTGCTTAGGGCTACTTAAACAGGGAACAAAGCCTAGAGAGTGCACTGAGAACTAATTGAGTGTGTCAAGTTTCAAGAAACTAGCACAAACCATGTTTGATTTAGAGTTCCAACTGCTTCTATCCCCATATGTGAAAACATATTGAAACCTAAAAATTCAAAGTTCTCCTGCAAACGAACGCTTCCACCTATAAGAATACAATTTGGGGGGCAAAATGTGCCTGCATTATTGATCATTCTTTCCAAGTATCAACAGGATTATGTTAAAAAATATTTGCTGAGATTCCATTAAACATGGAGTTCTGTGGAAACTTGCCAAAAGCTTTCAAGTGAAAGTGTTTCTTCCTTGCCTCTGCATAGGGCTACTTCAACAGGGAAAAAACTATGGAGAGTGCACTAACAGTGAACTGAAAAGTGTGTCACTTTTCATGCAGGTAGCACAAGCCATGTTTTATTTAGTGTTCAAACTGCCTCTATCCCAATAGAGGAAAACAGAGTGAAACCTCAAAATTCAAAGTGTTTCTGCAAACGAATGCTTCAAAGTAGAAGAATGAAATTTGGGGGGTGGTGTGTTACTGGAGTACTGATCATTTCTTCAAAGTATCAACAAGATCTTGTTAAAAATATTTTCTGAGATTCCAGTAAACTAGGAGTTCTGTGGAAGCATGGCAAATGCTTTCAATTGAAATATTTTTTCTTTGCCTCTGCTTAGGGCTACTTCAACAGGGACCAAACCATAGAGAGCACACTAACAGTGAATTGAGTGTGTCATGTTTCCTGCAGGTAGCACAAGCCATGTTTTATTTAGAGTTCAAACTGCCTCTATCCCAATAGAGGAAAACAGAGTGAAACCTCAAAATTCAAAGTGTTCCTGTAAACGAATGCTTCAACCTAGAAAAATGAAATTGGGGGGGGGGGTGAAGTGTTACTGGAGTACTGATTATTTCTTCAAAGTATCAACAGATTTTGTTAAAAAATATTTTCTGAGATTCCAGTAAACTCGAAGATCTGTGGAACATTGGAAATGCTTTCAAATCAATGTGTTTTTTCCTTGCCTCTGTTTCGGGCTACTGTAACAGTGCACAAAGCATCAAGAGTGCACTGGGATGTAATTGAGTGTGCCAACTTTCAAAAAGTTAGCACAAACTGTGTTTCATTTAGACTTCCAAATGAATCTATCCCTACATGGGAATAGGAAGTGAAACAAAAATTCAAAGTGTTTCTGCAAACAAACGCTTCAACCTACAAGAATAAAATATCTGGGGCTATGTGCAACAGGAGTCCTGATCAGTTCTGCCCAGTATCAACAAGATGGGGTGAAAAAATATTTGCCGGGATTCCAGTAAACTCAAAGTTCTGTGAAAGCTTGAAAACACTTTAATGAAAGTGTTTTTTCCTTGCTTCTGCTTAGGGCAACATCAACAGGGAACAAAGCACAGAGAGCGCACTGTGAACTAATTTAATGTGTCAAGTTATAAGCAGCTAGCACAATCTGTGCTTGATTTAGAGTTCCAAATGCATTTATCCCTGCAAGGGAAAACAATGTGAAACATATACATTCAAAGTGTTCCTGCAAACAAACGCTTCAATTAGAGGCACAAAATTTGGGGGGCCAAGAGCAAGCACATACCTTGTTTGTTTTAGAGTACCAACTGCCTCTATTTCTATAGAGGAAAATGAAGTGAAAGCTCAAAATTCAAATTATTTTTGCAAACGAATTCTTCAACCTAGAAGAATGAAATTTGGGGTGCCAAGTGCGAATGGAGTACCAATCATTCCTTCAAAGTATCAACAAGATCTGGTGAAAAGATATTTGCTGAGATTCCTGTAAACTCGACTTCGTTTTTTTTTTAATTTTATATTGTTGGTTGTTCAAAACATTACATAGTTCTTGATATATCATATTTCACCCTTTGATTCAAGTGGGTTATGAACTCCCATTTTTACCCCGTATACAAATTGCAGAATCACATCAGTTACACATCCATTGATTTACATATTGCCATACTAGTGTCTGTTGTATTCTGCTGCCTTTCCTATCCTCTACTATCCCCCCTCCCCTCCCCTCCCCTCTTCTCTCTCTACCCCCTCTACTATCATTCATTTCTCCCCCTTGTATTATTTTCCCCTTTCCCCTCACTTCCTCTTGTATGAAATTTTGTATAACCCTGAGGGTCTCCTTCCATTTCCATGCAATTTCCCTTCTCTCTCCCTTTCCCTCCCACCTCTCATCCCAGTTTAATGTTAATCTTCTTCTCATGCTCTTCGTCCCTACTCTGTTCTTAGTTACACTCCTTATATCAAAAAAGACATTTGGCATTTGTTTTTTAGGGTTTGACTAGCTTCACTTAGCATAATCTGCTCTAATGCCATCCATTTCCCTGTAAATTCTATGATTTTGTCAATTTTTAGTGCAGAGTAATACTCCATTGTGTATAAATGCCACATTTTTTTTATCCATTCATCTATTGAAGGGCATCTAGGTTGGTTCCACAGTCTTGCTATTGTGAATTGTGCTGCTATGAACATCGATGTAGCAGTGTCCCTGTAGCATGCTCTTTTTAGGTCTTTAGGGAATAGACCGAGAAGGGGAAGAGCTGGGTCAAATGGTGATTCCATTCCCAGCTTTCCCAGGAATCTCCATACTGCTTTCCAAATTGGCTGCACCAATTTGCAGTCCCACCAGCAATGAACAAGTGTACCCTTTTCCCCACATCCTCGCCAGGACTTGTTGTT
>NW_026000136.1:8038760-8086754 GCF_001458135.2 Marmota marmota marmota
TGTTCTATCTTCTAAGTGTTCTACTCTGCTGGTAGTATTCTCAATTGAGTTTTTAAGTTGGTTTATTGCTTCCTGCATTTCTAGGATTTCTGTTTGTTTGTGTTTTATAACCTCTATCTCCCTGTATAGTTGATCCTTTGCTTCCTGGATTTGTTTGTGTAATTCATTGTTGAAGTTATCTTTCATTGTCTGATTTTGCTGTCTGATGTCTTCCTTGAGACTCCAGATCATCTGAAGCATGTATATCCTGAATTCTTTATCTGACATTCCATCTGCTGCAGATACTACCTCTTCTAACATTGAGTTGAACTGCATTGCTTGTGGTCCTTTCTTTCCTTGTCTCTTCATACTGTTCGCATTTCTTTCTGCTTGGTGAAACTGTTGTCCAATTGAATTTTCCCCCTATATATTTATATTGCTCTTGTATAGTTGCAAAGTCTCCCTCGCAGGTGCGGGCAGCGGCTCTGCCCCTCCTCCAATTGGGGCAATGTGCCTACCATGCCGGCAGGCCGCTCGGCCTGTTCTGCCAGTCGGTAGCAGGTCCGCCTACTTTGCAGGCGCGGGGCGGGGGGGCAGCTCTACCCTTCCGCAGGCCGCTGGGCCTGTTCTGTCTGTCAGTTGCAGGTCTGGCCTTTTCTGTTGGTGGTCGCAGGTCCACCTACTTTGCAGGCGCGTGGGGCAGCTCTGCCCCTCCGCGGAATTCTGGGGCTGTTCTCCCGGTGGGTCACAGGTCCGCCTACCTTGCAGGGGGGGAGGGGGCAGCTCTGCCCCTCTGCAGGCCACTGGGCCTTTTTTGTCGGTGGTCATAGCTCTGCCCACCTTGCAGGCACGTGGGGAGGGGACGGCTCTGCCCCTCAGCAGGCTGCTGCACCTTTTGTGCCAGTGGTCACAGTTCCGCCTACCTTGCAGGCATGGGGGGGGCGGCTCTGCCCCTCAGCTGGCCGCTGGGCCTGTTCTGTGGGTGGTCACAGTTCCATATACCTTGCAGGTGCGGGGGGAGGGGGCGGCTCTGCCTCTCCGCGGGCCACTGGGCCTTTTCCGTCGGTGGTCACAGTTCCACCTACCTTGCAGGTGTGGGGGGGGCAGCTCTGCCCCTCAGCAGGCCGCTGCACCTGTTCTGTGGGTGGGTCTTAAACTCGATTTCGTTGAAAGCTTGGCAAACACATTGAAATGAAAGGCTCTTTTCCTAGCTTCTGGTTAGGGCTAGTTCAAGAGGGAACAAAACATAGAGAGCACACTGAGAACTAATAGAGTGTGTCAATTTTCAAGCAGCTAGAAGAAACAATATTTGATTTAAAGTTCCTTATGTCTCTATCCCTATAGTGGAAAAGGAAGTGAAACCTAAAAATTGAAAGTGTTCCTGCAAATGAATGCTTCATCCTAGCAGAATGAAATTTGGGGGGCCAAGTGTGAATGGAGTACTGATCATTCCTTCAAAGTATAAACAAGATCGGTTGAAAAAATATTTTCTGAGACTCTTGGAAAACGCTTTCAATTGAAAGTGGGTTTATTTTTTTTGCCTCTGCTTAGGGCTACTTCAACAGGGAACAAAGCAGAGAGAGTGCCCTGAGAACTGATTGAGTGTGTCAAGTTTCAAGCAGGTAGCAAAAATCTTGTTTGATTTAGAGTTCCAACTGCATCTATCGGTATAGGGGAAAACAAATTGAAACCTAAAAATTCAAAGTGTTCTTGCAAATAATGCTTCAACCTAGAAGAATGAAATTAGGGGGGGGCAACTGCAACTGGAGTAGTGATCATACATTCAAAGTATCAACAAAATTGTGGGGAAAAATATTTTCTGAGATTCCAGTAAACTCTGAGTTGTGTGCAAGGATGGCAAATGCTTTCAAGTGAAAGTGTTTTTTCCGTGCCTCTGCTTAGGGCTACTTCAACAGAGAACAAAGCACAGAGAGCACACTGAGAACTTATTGAGTGTGTCAGGTTTCTAGCAGGTAGCCCAAACCATGTTTCATTAGAGTTCCAACTCCTTCTATCCCTATAGAGGAAAACGAAGTGAAACATAAAAGTTAAAAGTGTTCCTCCAAAAGAATGCTTCATCTAGAAGAAAGAAATTTGGAGGGCCAAATGTGACTGGAGTACCAAGCATTCCTTCAATGTATCAACAAGATTGGGTGAAAAAAATATTTGCTGAGATTCCAGTAAACATGGAGCTCTGTGGAAGGTTCGCAAAAGCTATTAAATGAACATGTTGATTCCTTGCTTCTGCTTAGGACTCCTTCAACAGGAACAAAGCATAGAGAATGTACTGATAATTAATTGAGTGATTGAAGTTTCAAGAAGGTAGCACAAACAATGTTTGATTTAGAGTTCCAAGGGCATCTATGCCTATAGGGGAAAACGAGGTGAAACCTAATATTTCAAAGTGTTCCTGCAAAGGAATGCTTCAAACTAGAAGAATGAAATTTGGGGGGCCAAATGCAATGGGAGTACCGATCATTCCTTCAAAGTTTAAAAATTTTGGTGAAAAAATATTTGCTGAGATTCCAGTGATCTCGGAGTTCTGTGGAAACTTGGCAAATGCTTTCAAATAAAAGAGTTTTTTACTTGCCTCTGCTTAGGGATAATTAAACAGGAAACAAAGTATAGAGAGCACATTAAGAACTAGTTGAGTGTTTCAAGTTTCAAGAAGCTAGCACAACTACCTTTGATTTAGAGTTCCAACTACCTCTATCCCTAGAGGGGAAAACAAAGTGAAACCTAAAAATTCAAAGTGTTCCTACAAATGAACACTTCAACCAAGAAGAATGAAATTTGGGGGGTCATGTGCAACTGGTATACCAATCATTCCTTCAAGGTATCAACAAGTTTGGATGATAAAATATTTGCTGAGATTCAGTAAACTCGAGATCTGTGGAAGCTTGGCAAATGCTTTCAAATGAAAGTGTTTTTTCCTTACCTCTGCTTAGGGCTACTTCAACAGGGAAGAAAGAATAGATTGCACATTGAGAACTAATTGAGTGTGTCAAGTTTCAAGCAGCTAGCACAAACCATGTTTGATTTGGAGTTCCAACTGCCTCTATCCCTATAGGGGAGAACAAATTGAAACCTAAAATTCAAAGTGTTCCTGCAAATGATGCTTCAAGTAGAAGAATGAAAGTTTGGGGGCCAATTGCAACTGGAGTACTGATCATTCATTCAAAATATCAACAAGGTCTGGTGAAAAAATATTTGTTGAGATTCCAGTAAACTCCGATTTTTGTGGAAGCTTGGCAAACGCTTTCATATGAAAGTGTTTTTTCTTTGATTCTACTGAGGCCTACTTCAACAGGGAAGAAAGCATAGAGAGTGCACTGAGAAATAATAGAGTGTGTCAAGTTTCAAGCAGCTAGCACAACCCAGGTTTGATTTAGATTTCAAAATACCTCTATTCATATAGGGGAATACAAAATGCAACTTAAAAATTCAATGTGTTCCTGCAAACGACTGCTTCAACATAAAAGTATGAAATTTGGGGAGCCAAAGGTGACTGGAGTTCCAATCATTCCTTCAAAGTATCTAAAAGATCAGATGAAAAAATATATGCTGATTCTAGTAAACTTGGAGTTCTGTGGAAGCGCTTGGGAAACACTTTCAAATTAAAGTGTTTTTCCTTGCCTCTGCTTAGGGCTACTTTGACAGGGAACAAACATAGTGAGCACACTGAGAAATAATTGATAGTCTCAAGTTTCCAGCAGCTACCTCAAACAATGTTTGATTTGGAGTTACAACTGAATCTATACTTATAGGGAAACCTAAGTGAAACCTAAAAATGTTCCTGCAAATGAATGCTTCAACCTAGAAGAAGGAAATTTGGGGGGCCATGTGGCCTGGAGTAGCAATCCTACATTCAAAGTATTGAGAATATTGGGTCAAAAAAATATTTGCTCACATTCCAGTAAAATCATAGTTCTGTGGAAGCTTGGCAAACGCTTTCAAATGAAAGTGTTTTTTTCCTTGCCTCTCCTTAGGGCTACTTCAACAGGGAACAAAGCATAGAGAGTGCACTGAGAACTAACTGAGTGTGTGGAGGTTCAAGAATGTAGCACAAACAATGTTTGATTTAGAGTTCCAAATGCCTTTTTGCCTATAGGGTCAAACAAAGTGAAACCTAATAATTCAAAGAGTTCCTGCATAGGAACACTTCAATCTAGAAGAATAAAATTTGGGGGTCAAGTGTGACTGGAGTAAGAATCATAACTTCAAAGTATCAACAAAATTGGATTAAAAATATATGCTGAGATTCCAGTAAACTCAAGTTCTGTGGAAGCTTGGCAAAAACATTCAAATGAAACTGTATTTTTGATTCCTCTGCTTATGGCTACTTCAAAAGGGAACAAATCATAAAGAGAGCACTGAGAACTAATTGAGTTTGTCAAGTTTTAAGCAGCTAGCACAAACCATTTAGAGTTACAGCTGCCTCTATACCTATAGGGGAAAATGAAGTAAAACGTAAAAATTCAAAGTTTTCCTGCATACGAACGTATCAAACTAGAAGAATGAATTTTGGGGGGGCAAGTGTGCCTGGAGTAGCAATGATACATTCAATGTATCAAGAAGAATGGGTTAAAATATTTGCTGAGATTTCAGTAAACACAGAGTTCTGTGTAAGCTTAGGAAATGCTTTCAAATGAAAGTATATATTACTTTCCTCTGCTTACAGCTACTTCAAAAGGGAAAAAAGCATAGAGAGTGCACTGAGAACTAATTGAGTTTGTCAATTCTCAAGGAGCTAGCACAAACCAATCAACAAGATTGCTTTGATTTAGAGTTCCAAATGCTTCTTTGCCTATAGGGTAAAAATAAGTGAAACCTAAAAATTCAAAGTATTCTTGCAAACGACCAATTCAACCTAGAAGAATGAAATTTGGTGGGGCCAAGTGCAAATGGAATACTGATCATTCCTTCAAATTATCAACAACTTCGGGGGAAAAATATTTGCTGAGACACTGTAAACTCGAAGTTCTGTGGAAGCGTGGCAAATGCTTTCAAATGAAGGTGTTTTTTCCTTGCCTCTGCTTAGGTCTACTTCAAAAGGGAACAAAAAATAGAGAGTGCACTGAAAACTAATTGAGTGTGTCATGTTTCAAGCAGCTAGCACAAACCATGTTTGATTTAGACTTCCAAATTTCTCTATCGCTATAGGGAAAAATGAAGTGAAACCTAAAAATTAAAAGTAATCCTGAAAAAGAAGGCTTCAACAACAAGAATGAAATTTGGAGTGTAACTGGAGTACCAATCATTCCTTCAAAGTATCAACAAGATTGGGTGAAAAAATATTTGCTGAGATTCCAGTAAACTCAGAGTTTTCTGGAAGCTTGGCAAACACTATCAAATGAACGTGTTGATTCATTGCCTCTGCTTAAGACTACTTCAACAGGGAACAAAGCATAGAGAGCACACTAGAACTAATTGAGTGTGTGAAGTTTCAAGAGTTAGCACAAACAATGTTTGATTTAGAGTTCCAACAGCCTCTATGCATATAGGGGAAAACGAGGTGAAAACTAATAATTCAAAGTGTTCCTGCAAAGGGACGCTTCAACCTAGAAGAATGAATATTGGGAAGCCAAGTGCGACTGGAGTACCAATCATTCCTTTACAGTATCTAAGATCAGTGAAAAAACATTTGCTGAGATTCCAGTAAACTCAGAGTTCTGTGGAAGCTTGGCAAAAGCTTTCAAATAAAAGAGTTTTTCCTTGCCTCTGTTTAGGGATAATTCAACAGGGAACAAAGCATAGACAGCGCACTAAGAACTAATTAAGTGTGTCAAGTTTCAAGAAGCTAGCACACACCATGTTTGATTTATAGTTCCAAATGCCTATATCCCAATAAGGGAAAATGAAGTGAAACCTAATAATTCCAAGTTCCTGCAAATAAACTCTTCCAACTGGAATAATGGAATTTGGCGGGTCAAGTGTGACTGGACTACCGATCATTTCTTCAAAGTATCAACAAAATTTGGTGAAAAAATATTTGCTGAGATTCCAGTAAACTCGGAATTCTGTGGAAGCTTGGCAAATGTTTTCAAATAAAATATATTTTTCCTTGCCTCTGCTTAGGGATAATTCAACAGGGAACAAAGCATAGGGATCTCACTAAGAAGTAATTGAGTGTGTCAAGTTTCAATTGGCTAGCTCAAACATGTTTGATTTAGAGTTCCAACTGCCTCTATTCCTATAGAGTAAAATGAAGTGAAACCTAAAAATTCAAAGTGTTCCTGCAAACGAAAGCTTCAACCTAGAAGAATGAAATCTTGGGGGGGGGCGGCAAGTGTGTCTGGAGTATCAATCATACATTCAACATATCAAGAAGAATGGGTTAAAAAATATTTACTGAGATTCCAGTAAACTCGGAGTTCTGTGGAAGCTTGGCAAACGCTTTCAAATGAAAGTGTTTTTTTCTTGCCTCTTCTTATGGCTATGTCAACAGGGAACAAAGCATAGATAGCACACTGAGAACTAATTGAGTTTGTCAAGTTAAAAGAAGCTAGCAAAAGTCATGTTTGATATAGCATTCCAACTGCCTGTATCACTATAGGGGAAATGAAATGAAATTTAAAAATTCAATGTGTTCCTGCAAACAAATGCTTCAACAGAGAAGAATGAAATTTGGGAAGTCAAGTAAAACTGGAGTTCTGATCATTCCTTCAAAGTATCTAAAAGATCAGGTGAAAAAATATTTACTGAGATTCCAGTAAACTCGGATTTCTGTGGAAGCTTGGGAAACACTTTCAAATGAAAGTGTTTTCTCCTTGTAGGGCTACTTCAAAATGGAACAAAACATAGTGAGAACAATGAGAAATAATTGATATTTTCAAGTTTCCAGGTGATAGTTCAAACCATGTTTGATTTAGATTTCCAACTGCCTCTATACCTATAGGGGAAATAGAAGTGAAACCTAAAAATTCAAAGTGTTCCTGCAAATGAACACTTCCACCTAGAACAATGAAATTTGGGTGGGCAAGTGGCCTTTAGTAGCAATCAAACATTCAAAGTATCAAGAATATTGGGTTAAAAATTGTTTTCTCACTTTCCAGTAAACTGATAGTTCTGTGGAAACTTGGCAAACACTTTCAAATGACAGTATTTTCCCCTTGCCTCTGCTTAGGGCTACTTCAACAGGGTACAAAGCAAAAAGAGTGCACTGAGAACTAATGGAATGTGTCAAGTTTCAAGAAGGTAGCACAAATCATGTTGGATTTAGAGTTCCAACTGCCTCTATTCTTATAGTGAAAAAAAGTGGAACCTAAATTTCAACGTGTTCTTGTACACGAAAGCTTCAACCTAGATGAATGAAAGTTTGGGGACCAAGTGTGACTGGAGTACTGATCCTTTTTTGAAAGTATCAACAAAATTGGATGAAAAAATATTTGCTGACATTCCAGTAAACTTGGAGTTCTGCAGAAGCTTGGCAAACACTTTCAAATGAATTTTTTTTTCTTGCCTCCACTTAGGGCTACTTCAACAGGGAACAAAGCATAGAGAGTGCATTGAGAACTAATTGAGTGTGTCAAGTTTCAAGAAGGTAGCACAAATAATATTTGATTTAGAGTTTCAACTGCCTCTATGCCTATAGGAAAAAATGAGGTGAAACCTAATAATTCAAAGTATTCCTGCAAAGGAACACTTCACTTAGAAGAATGAAATATGGGGGACCAAGTGCAAGTGGAGTACCAATCATTTCTTCAAAGTATCAATAAAATTGAGTGGAAAAAAAAAAAAAAAACATTTGCTGAGATTCCAGTAAACTAAGAGTTCTATGGAAGCTTGGAAAATGCTTTCAAATAAAAGTGTTTTTTCCTTGCCTCTGCTTAGGGCTAGTTCATCAGGGAACAAAGTATAGTGAGCGCCCTGAGAACTAATTGAGTGTGTCAAGATTCAAGCAGCTAGCACAAACCATGTTTGATTTAGAGTTCCAACTGCCTCTAGCCCTATTGGGGAAAACAAAGTGAAACCTAAAAATTCAAAGTATTCCTGCAAAAGAAATGCCTCAACCTAGAAGAATGAAATTTGGAGTGTCATGTGCGACTGGTATACCAATCATTCCTTCAAAGTATCAACAAGATCAGGTGAAAAAATATTTGCTGATATTCTAGTAAACTCTGTGTTCTGGGGAAGCTTGGCAAATTTTCTCAAATGAAAGTCTTTTTTCCTTTTGTCTGCTTAGGGCTATTTCAACTGGGAACAAAGCATAGAGAGCGCAATGACAACTAATTGAGTGTTTCAAGTTTCAAGCAGCTAGCACAAACCATGTTTGATTTAGAGTTCCAACTGCCTCTATCTCTATAGGGGAAAACAAAGTGAAACCTAAGAATTCAAGGTTTCAGGCAAACAAAAGCTTCAAACAAGAAGAATGAAATTTGGGGTGCCAACTGTGTCTGGAGTACCAATCATTCCTTCAAAGTATCAACATGATGGTTTGAAGAAATATTTGCTGATATTCCAGTAAACTCGGAGTTCTGTGGAAGCTTGGCAAATGCTATCAAATGAAAGTGTTTATTCCTAGACTCTGTTTATGCATACTTCAACAGGGAACAAAGCATAGAGACCGCACTGAGAATGAATTGAATGTGTCAAGGTCCAAGCAGCTAGCTCTAACCATGATTTATTTAGAGTTCCAAATGCCAGTATTTCTCTAGGGGAAAACAAAGTTTAACCTAAAAATTCAAAGTGTTCCTGCAAATGAATGCTTCAACCTTAAAAACTGAACTTTGAGGGCCAAGAGTGACTGGATACCAATCATTCCTTCAAAGTATCAACAAGATCAGGTGAAAAAATATTTGCTGAGATTCCAGTAAACATGGAGTTCTGTAGAAGCTTAGCAAATGTTTTCAAATGAAAGTGTTTCCTCCTTGCCTCTGCTTAAGGCTACTTCATCAGCGAACAAAGCATGGAGAGCACACTGAGAACTAATAGAGTGTGTCAAGATTCAAGCAGCTAGCACATAGGATGTTTGATTTAGAGTTCCAACTGCTTCTATTTCTATAGGGAAAAATGAAGTGAAACCTAAAAATGCAAAGTGTTCCTGCAAAAGAATACTTCAACCTAGATGAATGAAATTTGGGGGGCCAAGTGTGACTGGAGTTCCGATCATTCCTACAAAGTTTCATCAAGATCAGATGAAAAAATATTTACTGAGATTGCAGTAAACTCAGATTTCTGTGGAAGCTTGGAAAATGCTTTTAAATGAAATAATTTTTTCTTTGCCTCTTCTTTGGTCTACTTCAACAGGGAACAAAGCATAGACAGCACACTAAGAACTAATTGGGTGTGTTAAGTTTCAAGCACCGAGAACAAAGCATATTTGATTTAGAGTTCCAACTGCCTCTATCCATGTAGGAGAAAAGGAAGTGAATCCTAAATATTCAAAGTGTTCCTACAACGGAACACTTCAGTCTAGAAGAATGAAACTTGAGGCACCAAGTGTGATTGGAGTACCAATCATTCCATCAAAGTATCAACAAGTTCGTGTGAATAAATTTTGCTGAGATTCCAGTAAACTTGGTGTCTTATGGAATCTTGGCAAACTCTTGCAAATTAAAGAGTTTTTTTTTTTGTTTTGTTTTGTTTTGCCTCTGCTTAGGGCTACTTCAACAGGTAACAAAGCATGGGGAGCGCACTGAGAACTAGTAGAGTGTGTCTAGTTTAAAGAAACTAGCACAAAGCATGTTTTATTTAGAGTTCCAAGTGAATCTATCCCTATAGGTGAAAACGAAGTGAAACAAAAATTTCAAAGTGTTCCTGCAAACGAATGCTTCAACCTAGAAGAATAAAATTTGGGGGCCAAATGTGCCTGGAATAGTGATCATTCCTTCAAATTATCAACAAATTCAGTTGAAAAGATATATGCTGAGATTCCAGTAAACATGGAGTTCTGTGGAAGTTTGATAAACACTTTCAAATTAAAGTGTTTTATCTTGCCTCTGCTAAGGGCTACTTCAACAGGAAACAAAGCAATGAGAGAGCACTGAGAACTAATTGAGCGTGTCAACTTTCAAGCAGCTAGCAAAAACCATGTTTGATTTAGAGTTCCAACTGCCTCTATCCCTATAGAGGAAAACAAAGTGACACCTAAAAATTTAAAGTGTTTCTGCAAACGAATGCTTCAACGTAGAAGAATGAAATTTGGGGGGGGGGTCAAGTAAGAGTGGAGTACCGATCATGCCTACAAAGTATTAACAAGATCTGGTGAAAAAAATATTTCCTGAGATTCCATTACCTCGGAGTTTTGTGGAAGCTTGGTAAACACTTTCAAATGAAAGGGTTTTTTCCTTGCCTCTGCTGAGGGCTACTTCAACAGGGAAAAAAAGCATAGAGAGCACCCAGAGAACTACTTGAGTGTGTGAAGTTTCAAGCAGCTAGCACACAGCGTGTATGATTTAGAGTTCCATCTGCCTCTATCTCTATAGGGAAAAACGAAGTGAAACTGAAAAATTCAAAGTGTTCATGCAAATGAAAGCTTCAACCTAGAAGAATGAAATTTGGGGGGCTAAGTGCGACTGGAGTACTGATCATTCCTTAAAAGTAACAACAAGATTGGGTGAAAAAACATTTGCTGAGATTCCAGTAAACTTAGAGTTCTGTGGAACCTTGGCAAACACTTTCAAATGAAAGTTTTTTTTCCTTGCCTTGGCTTAGGGCTATTTCAACAGGAAACAAATCATAGTGAGCACACTCAGAACTAATTGATAGTGTCAATTTTCCAGGAGCTAGCTAAAACCATGTTTCATTTAGAGTTCCAACTGCCTCTATACCTATAGGGGCAAACAAAGTGAATCCTAAAAATTTAAAGTGTTCCTGCAAACGAACACTTCAACTTAGAAGAATTACATTAGAGTGGATAAGTGCACCTGGAGTAGTGATCATACGTTCAAAGTATCAAGAAGATCCATTTAATAAATATTTGCTGAAATTCCAGTAAATTTGGAGTTCGGTGGCAGCTTGGCAAATGCTTTCAAGTGAAAGTGTTTTTTCCCTTGCCTCTGCTTAGGGCTACTTCAACAGGGAACAAAGCATAGAGATTTCACTGAGAACTACTTGAGTATGTCACGTTTCAAGAAGGTAGCACAAACCATGTTTGATTTAGAGTCCCAACTGCCTCTATTCTTATAGGGGATAATGAAGTGAAACCTAATCATTCAATGTGTTCCTGAAAACGAATGCTTAAACCTTGAAGAATGAAATTTTGGGGATCAAGGGCGACTTGAGTACCAATCATTCCATCAATGTATCAACAAGATCTGTTGGAAAAATATTCGCTGAGATTCCAGTAAACTCAAAGTTCTGTGGAAGCTTGGCAAATGCTCTCAAATGAAAGTGTTTTTTCCTTGCATCTGCTTAGACTTACTTCAACAAGGAAAAAAGCATAAAGAGCACACTCACAAGTAGTTGAATGTGTGAAATTTGAAGCAGGTAGCACAAACCATTTTGATTTAGAGTTCCAACTGCCTCTATCCCTGTAGGGGAAAATGAAGTTAAACATTAAAATTCAAAGTGTTAGTGCAAACGAATGCTACAACCTAGAAGTATAAAATGTGGGGAGCCAAGTGTAACTGGAGTACTGATCATTCCTTCAAAGTATCAACAAGATCGGGTGAAAAAATATTTGCTCATATTCCAGTAACCTGGGAACTTTGTGGAAGCTTGGCAAACACTTTCAATTGAAAGTGTTTTTTTGCCTCTGCTTAAGGCTAATTCAAAAGGGAACAAAGCATATAGAGCACACTGAGAAGAAATTGAATGTGTCAGATTTCAAGCAGCTGTCACAAACCATGTTTAATTTAGAGTTCCAACTGCCTCTATCCCTATAGGGGAAAATGAAGTGAAACCTAAAATTTCAAAGTGTTCCTGCAAACCAGTGCTTCATCCTAGAAGAATATAATTTTGGGAGCCAAGTGCTACTGGAGTACTGTTCATTCCTTGAAAGTATCAATGATTTCGATGAAAAAATGTTTACTGAGATTCCAGTAAACTTGGAGTTCTGTGCAAGCTTAGCAAACGCTTTCAAATGAAAAGTATTTTTTCTTGCCTCTGTTTAGGGCTGTTTCAATAGGGAACAAAGCATAGAGAGAACACTGAAAATTAAATGAGTGTGTCAAGTTTCAAGCAGCCAGCACAAACCATGTTTGATTTAGCGTTCCAACTGCCTCTCTCCCTATAGGGGAAAATGAAGTGAAACCTAAAAATTCAAAGTGTTCCTGAAAACAAATGCTTCAAATGAGAAGAATGAAAATTGGGATGCTATATGGGACTGGAGAACAGATCATTCTTTCTGAGTATCAACAAGTTCAGGTGAAAAAATATTTGCTGAGATTCCAGTAAGCTCGGAGTTCTTTGGAAGCTTGGCAAACACTTTCAAAGGAAAGTGTGTCTTCCTTGCCTCTGCTTAGGGCTACTACAACAGGAAACAAGGCATGGAGAGCACACGTAGAACTAATAGAGTGTGTCAAGTTTTAAGCACCTAGCACAAAGCATGCATGATTTAGAGATCCAAATTCATCTATCTCTATAGAAGAAAATGGAATGAAACCTAAAAATTCAAAGTGTTCCTGCAAATGAATGCTTCAACCTAGAAGAATAAAATTTGGGGCGCCAGGAGCACCTGGAGTAGCAATCATTATTCAATGTATCAACAAGATCAGGTGAAAAAATATTTGCTTAGATTCCAGTAAACTCGGAGTTCTTTGGAAGCATGGCAAATGTTTTAAATGAAAGGGTTTTTTTCCTTGCCTCTGCTTAGGGCTACGTCAAAAGGAACAAAGTATAGAGAGGACACTGAGAACTAATTGAGTGTGTCAAGTGTCAAACAGTTAGCAAGTCCATATTTGATTTAGAGTTCCAACTGCCTCTATCCCTGCAGGGCAAAAAAGTGAAATCTAAAAATTGAAAAGTTTTCCAGCAATCAAATGCTTCAAACTAGAAGAATGAAATTTGGGGGGCCAAGTACGACTGGAGTACAGGTCATTCCTTCAAAGTATCAGCAAGATCAGTAGAAATAATATTTGCTGAGTTTCCAGTAAACTTGGAGTCCTGTGGAAGCTTGGAAAACACTTTCAAATTAAAGTGTTTTGTCCTTGCCACTGCTTAGGGCTATTTCAGCAGGGCACAAAATAAAGAGAGTCAACTGAAAACTTATTGAGTGTGTCAAGTTTCAAGCAGTTAGCAAAAACCATGTTTGATTTAGAGTTCCAACTGCCTCTATCCCTATAGGAGAATATGAAGTGAAACCTAATCATTCAACGTGTTCCTGAAAGTGAACGCTTAAACTGAGAAGAATGAATTTTGGGGGATCAAGTGCTACTTGAATACCAATCATTCCTTCAAAATATCAACAAGATCTGGTGAAAAACTATATGCTGAGATTCCAGTAAACTCAAAGTTCTGTGGAAGATTGGCAAACACTTTCGAATGGAAGTGTTTCATCTTTGCCTCTGCTTAAGGCTATTTCAACAGGGAAGAAATCATGGAGAGTGCACTGAGAACTAGTAGAACAAGCAGCTAGCACAAAGCTTGTTTGATTTAGAGTTCCAAATGTTCTATCCCTATAGGAGAAAACGATGTGAAAACTAAAAATTCAAAGTGTTCCTGCAAATGAACGCATCATCCTAGAGGAATGAAATTTAAGTGCGACTGGAGTAGTGAACATACTTTAAAGTATGTACATGATCGAGTGAAAAAATATTTGCTGAGATTCCAGTACACTCATACTTCTGTGTATGCTTGGCAAATGCTTTCAAATGAAAGTGTTGTTTTCTTGCGTCTGCTTACAGCTCCTTCAACATGGAACAAAGCATAGAGAGTGCCCTGAGAACTAATTGAGTGAGGCAAGTTTCAAGAGGCTAGCACACACCATGTTTGATTTAGAGTTCCAAACTCCACTATCCCTATAGGTAAAATGAAGTGAAACCTAAACATTCAAAGTCTTCCTGCAAACGAATGCTTCAAACTAGAAGAATGATATTTGGGGGATCAAGTGCAACTGGAATACTAATCATTCCTTCAAAGTATCAACAAGATCGGATGAAAAAATATTTGCTGAGATTCCAATAACCTTAGAGATCTGTGGAAGCTTGGCCAACGATTTCAAATGAAAGTGTTTTTTCCTTGCCTCTGCTTAAGGCTACTTCCACAAGTAACAAAGCATAGAGAGTGCACTGATAACTAATTGAGGGTGTGAAACTTCAAGCAGCTAGCTCAAACCATGTTTGATTTAAAGTTCCAACTGCCTCTATTCCTATAGCACAAAATGAAGTGAAACCTAAAATTTCAAACTGTTCATGCAAATGAAAACTTCAACCTAGAAGAATGAAATTTGTGGAGCCCAGTGTGACTTGAATACCAATTATTCCTTCAAAGTATCAACAAGTCTGGGTGAAAAAAAAGTTTGTTGAGATTCAAGTAAACTCGAAGTTCTGTGGAAGCTTGGCAACCCTTTCAAATTAAAGGGTTTTCTCCTTGCCTCTGCTTAGGGCTATTTCAACATGGAACAAAGCATAGAGAGTGCACTTAGAACTAATTGAGTATGTCAAGTTTCAAGCACCTAGCACAAACCATGTTTGATTTAGAGATCCAAATATCTCTATCACTATAGGGGAAAATGAATGAAACCTAAAAATTCAAAGTTTTCCTGCAAACGAATGCCTCAACCTAGAAGAATGAAACTTGGGATACCCAGTGTGACTGGAGTATTGATTATTCCTTCAAAGTATCAACAAAATCAGGTGAAAAACTATTTGCTGAGATTACAGAAAATTCGGAGTTCTGTGGAAGCTTGGCAAATGCTTTCAAATGAAAGTGTTTTTTCCTTTAGTCTGCTTAGGGCTAATTTACAAGGGACAAATCATGAAGATTGCTGTGAGAACTAATTGAGTGTTTCAAATTTTAAGCAGCTAGCTCAAACCATGTTGGATTTAGAGTTCCAACTACCTCTATACCTAAAGGGGAAAATGAAGTGAACCTAAAAATTCAAATTGTTCCTGCATACGAATGCTTCAACCTAGAAGAATGAAATTTGGGGGTGCCAAGTGCGACTGGAGTAGCAAGCATTCCTTCAAAGTATCAACAAGATCGGTTGAAAAAATATTTGCTGAGATTCCAGTAAACTCAGAGTTCTGTATAAGCATGGCAAACGCTACTGTATTAAAGTGTTTTTTTCTTTGCCTCTACTTAGTGCTACTTCAATAGGGAACAGAGCACGGAGAGTGCACTGAGAACTAATAGAGTGCATCAAGTTTCAAGCAGCTATCAAAAAGCATGTTTTATTTAGAGTTCCAACAGCCTCTAGCCATAAAGGGAAAACGAAGTGAAACCTAAAAATTCAGAGCGTTATTGCAAACGAATGCTTCAAACTAGAAAAATAAAATTTGGAGGGCAAAATGCACATGGAGTAGCAAGCATTCCTTCAAAGTATCAACAAGATCGGGTGAGAAAATATTTGCTGAAATTCCAGTAAACTAGGAGTGCTTTGGAAGCTTGGCAAATGCTTTTAAATTCAAATGTTATTTTCTTGCCCCTGCTTAGGGCTACTACAACATGGAACAAAGCATAGAGAGCACTCTGAGATCTTATTCAGTGTGTCAAGTTTCCAGCAGCTAGCAAAAACCATGTTTGATTTAGGGTTCCAAATTTATGTATTCCTCTAGAGGAAAATAAACTGAAGCTTAAAAATTCAAAATTTTCCTGCAAACAAATGCTTCAACTTGGAAGAATGAAATTTGGTTCATCACAAGTGACTAGTGTACCTATCATTCCATGAAAGTATCAACAACATCAGGTGAAAAATATTTGCCTAGACTCCAGTAAACATTTTCAAATGAAATTGATGTTATCTTGTCTCTGTTTAGGGCTATTCAAAAGGGAACAAAGCATAGAGAGCACACTGAGACTAATTGTGTGTGTCAAGTTTCAATCAGCTAGCTCAAACCATGTATGATTTAGAGTTCCCACTGCTCCTATCCCTATAGGAGAAAATGAATTGAAATGTAAAATTTCAAAGTGCTCCTGCAAACGAAGGTTTTGACCTAGAAGAATGAAATTTGGGGGGCCAAGTGCACTGGAGTACCAATCATTCCTTCAAAGTATCAACAAGTTCAGGTGAAAAAATATTTGCTGAGATTCCACTATAATCCGAGTTCTGTGAAAGCTTGGCAAACGCTTTCAAATGAAAGAGATTTTTCCTTGCCTCTGCTTAGGGCTACTTCAACAGGGAATAAAGCATGGAGAGTGCACTGAGGACTAATAGAGTGTTTTACGTTTCAAGCAGCTAGCCGAAACCATGGTTGATTTAGAGTTCCAATTGCCTCTATTTCTATAGTAAAAAACAAAGTGAGACCTAAAAATTCAGTGTGTTCCTGCAAACGAATGCTTCAACCAGAAGGATAAAATTTGGGGGCAAGTGTGCCTGGAGTAGTTGTCATTGCTTCAAAGTATAAACAAGTTCTGGTGAAAAAATGATTGCTGTGGTTCCAGTAAACTCGGAGTTCTGTGGAGGCTTGGCAAATGCTTTCAAATGAAAGAGTTTTTTCCTTGCCTCTGCTTAGGGCTACATCAATGGGGAACAAAGCATAGAGAGCGCACTGAGAAATAATTGAGTGTGTCAAGTTTCAAGCAGCTAGCACTCACCATATTTGTTTTAGAGTTCTAACTGCCTCTATTCCTATAGGCGAAAATGAGGTAAAAACTAAAAATTCAAAGTGTTCCTGCAAATGAATGCTTCAACTTAGAAGAATGAAATTTGCAGGGCCTAGTGCTTCTATAGTTGCAATCATTCTTTCAAAGTATCAACAATATCAGGTGAAAAAATATTTGCTGAGATTCCAGAAAACTCAGAGTTCCGTGGAAGCTTGGCAAAATATTTCAAATGAAGTGTTTTTCCCTTGCCTCTGCTTAGGGCTACTGCATCAGGGAACAAAGCGTAGAGAACACATTGAGAACTAATTCAATGTGTCAAGTTTCAAGCGGCTAACACCAACCATGTTTGATTTAGAGCTCCAAATGCCTCTATCCCTGTAGGAGAAAACAAAGTGAAACCTAAAAATTCAAAGTGTTCTTGCAAATGAATGCTTCATCCTAGAAGAATGAAATTTGGGGGGTCAAGTGCACCTGGGGTAATGATCATTTTCTCAAGGTATCAACAAGATTGGGCAAAAAAAATATTTGCTGAGATTCCAGTAAACTCGGTGTTCTTTGGAACCTTGGCAAATATTTTCAAATGAAAGTTTTTTTCTTGCCTCTGCTTAAGGCTACTGCAACAGGGAACAAAGCCTAGAGAGTGCACTGAGAACTAATTGAGAGTGTCAAGTTTCAAGCTGGTAACACAAACCATGTTTGATTTAGAGTTCCAACTCCCTCTTTATATAGGGGAAAAGAAATTGAATACTAAAAATTCAAAGTGTTCCTGCAAAAGAATGTTTCAACCTAGAAGAATGAAATTTGGGGGGCCAATTGCAACTTGAGTCCCGATCATTGCTTCAAAGTATCAACAAGTTTGGGTGAAAAAAAATACTTGCTGAGATTTCATTAAACTCGGAGTTCTGTGAAATGTTGGCAAAGACATTCAAATATAAGGGTTTTTTTTGCCTCTGCTTAGGGATACATCAACACAAAACAAAGTATAGAGAGTGCACTGAGAACTAATGGAGTGTGTCAAGTTTCAAGAAGCTAGAAAAAACCATTTTATTTAGAGTTTAAACTTCCACTATCCCTATAGGGGAAAATGAATTAAAACCTAAAAATCCAATGTGTTCCTGTAAACTAATGCTTCAACCTAGAAGAATAAAATCTGGGGGGCCAAGTGCGACTGGAGTACTGATCATTCCTTCAAGTATCAACAAGATTGGGTGAAAAAATATTTGCTGATATTCCAGTAAACTCAGAGTTTTATGGAAGCTTGGCAAACGCTTTCAAATGAAAGTGTTTTTTTCCTTGCCTCTGATTATGTCTACTTTAACAGGGAAGAAAGCATAGAGAGCACACTGAGAACTAATTGAGTGTGTCAAGATTCAATCAGCTAGCACAAACCATGTTTAATTTAGAGTTCCAACTGTCTCTATCCCTATAGGAGAAAATGAAGTGAATACTAAAAATTTAAAGTGTTCATGGAAACGAACGCTTCACCCTACAAGAATGAAATTTGGGGTGTCAAGTGCAACAGGAGTACTGATCATGCCTTCAAAGTATCAACACATTCAGGTGAAAAAATATTTGTGGAGATTCAAGTAAACTCAGAGTTTTATGGAAGCTTGGCAAATGCTTTCAAATGAAAGTGTTTGTTCAATTCTTCTGCTTAGGGCTACTTCAACAAGAACAAAGCATAGAGAGTGCACTGATAACTAATTGAGTGTGTCAAGTTTCAAGCAGCTAACACAAACCATGTTTGATTTAGAGTTCCAAATACTTCTAACCCTATAGGGAAAGTGAAGTGAAACCTAAATATTCAAAGTATTCCTGCAAATTAATGCTTCAACCTAGAAGAATGTAATTTGGGGGGCCAAGTGCAACTTGTGTATCACTCATTCCTTCAAGTATCAACAAGATCTGGTGAAAAAAAATATGTTTTGAGTTTCCAGTAAAATTGGAGTTCTGTGAAAGCTTGCAAACACTTTCAAATGAAAGTGTTTTTTTTTTCTTGCCTCTGCTTACAGCTACTTCAACATGGAAAAAAGCCTAGAGACTGCACTGAAAAATAATTGAGTGTGTCAAATTTCAAACAGAAATCACTAACCATGTTTGATTTAGAATTCCAACTGCCACTATCCCTGTAGGGAAAAATGAAGTAAAATCTAAAAATTCAAAGTGTTACTGCAAATGAAATGTTCAAACTAGAAGAATAAAATTTGGTGGGACAAGTGGGACTGGAGTACTGATCCTTTCTTCAAAGTATCAAGAAGACCAGGTGAAAAAATATTTGCTGAGATTCCAGTAAACTCAGAGTTCCTTGGAAACTTGTCAAACACTTTCAAATGAAAGTGTTTTTTTCCTTGCCTTTGCTTAGTTCTACATCAACAGGGAAAAAAACATAGAAAGTGTCCTGGGAACTAATTGAGTGTGTCAAGTTTCAAGAATCTAGCACAATCCATGTTTGATATAGAGTTACAAATGCCTCTATACCTATAAGGTAAGTTGAAGTGAAACCTAAAAATTCAAGGTGTTCCTGCAAACAAATGCTTCAACCTAGAAGAATGAATTTTGGGGTGGCATGTGTGACTGGACTACCAATCTTTCCTTCAAATTATCAACAAGTTTGGGTGAAAAAATTTTTACTGAGATTTCATTAAACATGAGTTCTGTGGAAGCTTGGCAAACTAATGAAAGTGTTTTTTCCTTGTGTCTGCTTAGAGCTTCTTCAACAGGGTACAAAGCATAGAGAGTGCACTGAGAATAATTGAGTGTGTCAAGTTTCAAGGAGCTAGCACAAACCATGTTTGATTTAGCATTCCAACTGCCTCTATCCGTATAGGGGAAAACGAAGTGCAACCTAAAGATTCAAAGTGTTCCTGCAAATTAATGCTTCATCCCATTCATCCTAGAAGAATGAAATTTGTGGAGCCAAGTGCAACTGGTGTACCAATCCTTCCTTCAAAGTATCAACAACATTGGGTGAAAAAATATTTAGTGAAATTCCAGTTAACTCGGAGTTCTGTTGAAGCTTGACAAACACTTTCAAGTGAAAGTGAATTTTTTTTTACTCTGCTTAGGGCTACTTCAACAGGGAACAAACATAGAGAGTGCACTGAGAAATGATTGAGTG
Organism: Marmota marmota marmota; assembly: GCF_001458135.2. Classification (NCBI taxonomy): domain Eukaryota; kingdom Metazoa; phylum Chordata; class Mammalia; order Rodentia; family Sciuridae; genus Marmota; species Marmota marmota. The sequence continues at coordinate 8,058,505 of NW_026000136.1, forward strand.
TGTCAAGTTTCAAGAAGCTAGCAAAAAGCATGTTTGATTTAGAGTTCCAACTGCCTCTATCACTATAGGGGAAAAAGAACTGAAACCTAAAAATTCAAAGTGTTCATGCAAACGAATGCTTCAACCTAGAAAAATGAAATGTGTGGGGCCAAGTGCAACTGGAGTACTGATCATTCCTAAAAGTATCAACAGGATTGGGTGAAAACATATTTGCTGAGATTCCTATAAACTTGAAGTTCTGTGGAAGCTAGTTTTATGCTTTCAAATGAAAGTGTTTTTTCCTTGCCTCTGCTTAGGGCTACTTCAACAGGGAACAAAGCATAGAGAGTCCACTGAGAAATAATTGAGTGTTTTATGTTTCAAGCAGCTAGCACAAACCATGATTGATTTAGAGTTTCAAATGCCTCTATTCATATAGGGAAAAAAGAATTTAAAACTAAAAATTCAAAGTTTTCTTGCAAATGAACGCTTCAATTTAGAAGAATGAAATTTGGGGGGCCAAATGAGCTTCAAGTACTGATTATTCCCTCAATATATCATCAAGATCAGGTGAAAAAATATTTGCTGAGATTCTAGTAAACTCAGAGTTCTGTGGAAGCTTGGTAAACATTTTCAAATGAAAGTGTTTTTTCCTTGCCTCTGCTTAGGGCTACTTCAATAGGGAATAACACATGGAGAGCACACTGAAAACTAATTGAGTGTGTCTAGTTTCAAGCAGCTAGCACAAACCAGGTTGGATTTAGAGTTCCATCGACCTCTATAAATACAGGGGAAAGTGAAGTTAAACCTAAAAATTCAAAGTATTCTTGCAAATTAACGCTTCAACCTAGAAGAATGAAATTTGGGGGGCCAAGGGTGACTGGTATACTGAACATTCCTTCAAGTATAACAAGATCTGGTGAAAAAATATATTTTTAGTTTCTAGTAAAATCAGAGTTCTGTGAAAACTTGCAAACACTTTCAAATGAAAGTGCTATTTCTTTGCCTCTGCTTAGAGCTACTTCAACAGGGAAGAAAGCATAGAGAGCACACTGAGAGCTAATTGAGTGTGTCAAGTTTAAAGCAGCTAGCACAAACCATGTTTGATTTAGAATTCCAAAAGCCTTTATCCTTATGGGGGAAAGTTATGTGAAATATAAAAATTCAAAATGTTCCTGCAAATGAATGCTTCAACCTAGAAGAATGTAATTTGGGGAACAAGTGTGACTGGAGTACCGATCATTCCTTTAAATTATCAACAAGATTGGGTTAAAAAATATTTGCTGAAATTCCAGTAAACTCACAGTTTTGTGGAAGCTTGGCAACCGTTTTCAAATGAAAGCGTTTTTCCTTTCTGCTTGGTGCTACTTCAACAGGGTACAAAGCATAGATAATGCCCTGGGAATTAATTGAGTGTGTTAAGTTTCAAAAATCTAGCAGAATTTATGTTTGATTTAGAGTTGAAACTTTCTCTATACATATAGGGGAAATGGAAGTGAAACATAAAATTTCAAAGTGTTCCTGAAAATGAACGCTTCAAACTAGAAGAATGAAATTTGGGGGGTCACTTGTGCCTTGAGTACTGATCATTCCATCAAAGTATCAACAAGTTCGGGTGAAAAAATATTTGCTGAGATTCCACTAACCTCAAAGATCTGAGAAAGCATGAAAAACGCTTTTAAATGAAAGTGTTGTTTCCTTGCCTCTGCTTAGGACTAATTCATCAGGGAATAAAGCATAGAGAGTGCACTGAGAACTACTTTAGTATGTCAATTCTCATGTAGGTAGGACAAATCAAGTTAGATTTAGAGTTCCAACTGCCTCTATCCTTATAGGGGTAAATGAAGTGAATGGAATTTGGCGGTACAAGAGCAATAGGAGTATTGATCATTCCTTCAAAGTATCAACAAGATCGGATGAAAAAATATTTGCTGAGATTACAATAAACTCGGAGTTCTGTGGAAACTTGTCAAACCCTTTCAAATTAAAGTGTTTTTTTCCTTACCTCTGCTTAGATCTACTTCAACAGGGAACAAAGCATAGAAAGTGCCCAGGGAAATAATTGAGTGTGTCAAGTTTCAAGACTCTAACACAATCCATGTTAGAGTTAGAGTTTCAACTGTCTCTATACGTATAGGGGAAATTGAAGTGAAACCTAAAAATTCAAATTGTTCCTGCAAATGAACCCCTCAACCTAGGTGAAAGAAATTTTGGATTCCATGTGTGACTGGAGTACTGATCTTTTTTAAAAAGTATAAACAAGATTGGGTGAAAAAATTTTTGCTGAGATTCCATAAACTCAGAGTTCTGTGGAAGCTTGGCAAACACTTACAAATCAAAGTGGTTTTCCTTGTATCTTCCTAGATACAAGAAAAAAGCATAAAGAGTGCACTGATAACTAATTGAGTGTTTCAAGTTTCAATCAGCTAGCAAAAACAATGGTTGATATAGAGTTCCAACTGCCTCTATCGCTATAGGCGAAAACGAAGTGAAACCTGAAAATTCAAAGTGTTCCTGCAAATTAACTCTTCAACATAGAAGAATGAGATTTGAGGTGCCAAGTGCAACTAGTGTACCAATCATTACTTCAAGGAATCAACAAGATCATGGGAAAATATATTTAGTGAAATTCCAGTTAACTAGGAGTTCTGTTGAAGCTTGACAAACGCTTTCAAATGAAAGTGAATTTTCCTTGCCTGTGCTTAGGGCTACTTCAACAGGGAACAAAGCATAGAGTGTGCACTGAGAAATAATTCAGGGTGTCAAGTTTCAAGAAGCTAGCAAAAACCATGTTTGATTTAGAATTCCAACTGCCTCTATCCCTATAGAGGAAAACGAACTGAAACCTAAAAATTCAAACTGTTCCTGCAAACGAATGCTTCAACCTAGAAATATGAAATTTGGGAAGCCAAGTGCAACTGCAGTACTGATCATTCCTTCAAGTATCAACAAGACCTTGTGAAAAAATATATTTTGACTTTACAGTAAACTCAGAGTTCTGTGAAAGCTTAGCAAATGCTTTCAAATTAAAGGATTTTTTCCTTACCCCTGCTTAGGGCTACTTCAACAAGGTGCAAAGAATAGAGCACACAATGAGAATTAATTCAGTGTTTCACGTTTCAAGAAGCTAGCAAAAACCGTGTTTGATTTAGAGTTCCAACTGCATCTATCCCTATAGGAAAAAATAAAATGAAGCTTAAAAATTCAAAGTGTTCCTGCAAATGAAAGCTTCAACCTAGAAGAAGGAAATTTGGGGTCCAATTGCGAATGGAATACTGATCATTCCTTCAAAGTATCAACAAGATCAGGTGAAAAAATATTTGGTGAGATTCCAGTAAACTTGGAGTTCTGTGGAAGCTTGGCAAATGCTTTAAACTGAAAGAGTTTTTTTTCCTTGCATGAGTGTAGTGACATTTCAATAGGAAACAAAGCATAGAGAGTGCACTGAGAACAAATTGAGTGTGTCAACTCTCAAACCATGTTTGATTTAGAGTTCCAACTGCCTCTATCCCTATATGGGAAAACAAAATGAAACCTGAAAATTCAAAGTGTTCCTGCAAATTAATGCTTCAACATAGAAGAATGAAATTTGGGGTACCAAGTGCAACTGGTGTACCAATCATCACTCCAAAGAATCAGCAAGATCATGTGAAAATATATTTAGTGAAATTCCAGTTAACTCAGAGTTCTGTTGAAGCTTGGCAAACACTTTCAAATGAAAGTGAATTTTTCTTGCCTCTGCTTAGGTCTACTTCAACAGGGAACAAAGCATAGAGAGTCCACTGAGAAATAATTGAGTGTGTCAAGTTTCAAGAAGCTAGCAAAAACCATGCTTGATTTAGAGTTACAACTGCCTCTATCTCTATAGAGGAAAATGAACTGAAACCTAAAAATTCAAACTGTTCCTGCAAACAAACGCTTCAACCTAGAAGAATGAAATTTGGGAAGCCAAGTGTGACTGCAGTACTGATCATTCCTTCAAGTATCAACAAGATCTTGTGAAGAAATATATTTTGACTTTCCAGTAAAGTCAGAATTCTGTGAAAGCTTAGCAAACGCTTTCCAATGAAACGGTTTTTTCCTTACCTCTGCTTAGGGCTACTTCAACAGGGAGCAAAGCATAGAGCACACACTGAGAATTAATTGTGTCACGTATCAAGAAGCTAGCAAAAACCATGTTTGATTTAGAGTTCCAACTGCATCTATCCCTATAGGAAAAAAATGTAACTTAAAAATTCAAAGTGTTCCTGCAAATGAACTTTTCAACCTAGAAGAATAAATTTTGGGGTCCAAGTGCAAATGGAGTACCAATCATTCCTTGAAAGTATCAACAAGATCAGGTGAAAAAATATTCGCTGAGATTCCAGTCAACTCGGAGTTCTGTGGAAGCTTGGCAAACACTTTAAACTGAAAGTGTTTTTCCCTTGCATGAGCTTAGTGATACTTCAATATGAAACAAAGCATAAGAGCGCACTGAGAACAAATTTCCTTACCTCTGCTTATGGCTACTTCAACAGGGAGCAAAGCATAGAGCACACACTGAGAATTAATTGAGTGTGTCACATATCAAGAGCTAGCTCAAACCATGTTTGATTTAGAGTTCCAAATGTCTCTATTCCTATAGGGGAAAATGAAGTGAAACCTAAAATTTGAAAGTGTGCCTGCAACGAACGCTTCAATCTTGAAGAATAAAATTTGGAGGGCCAAGTGCGAGTGGAGTACCAATCATTCCTTCAAAGTATCAACAAGATCTAGTGAAAATGTATTTGTTGAGATTCCAGTAAACTCTTTGTTCTGTGGAAACTTTGCAAATTCTTCAAATTAAAGTGTTTTTTTTTCCTTGCCTCTGCTTAGGACTACTTCAACAGGGCAGAAAACATAGAGAGTGCATTGAGAACTAATTGAGTCTGTCAAGTTTCAAGCAGCTACCACAAATCATGTTTGATTTAGAGTTCCAAATGCCTCTATTCGTATAGGTGAAAACGAAGTGAAACCTAAAAATTCAAACGGTTCCTGTAAATGAACACTTCAACCTAGAAGAAAGAACTTTGGGGAGCCAAGTGTGAATGGAGTACCAATCATTCTTTCCAAGTATCAACAAGATCAGGTGAAAAATATTTGCTGAGATTCCAGTAAACTCGGAGTTCTGTGGAAGCTTGGCAAACACTTTCAAATGAAAGTGTTTTTTCCTTGCCTCTTGTTAGGGCTACTTCAGCTGGGAACACAGCATAGAGAGGGCAGGAGAACTAATGGAATGTGTCAAATTTCTAGTAGCTAGTGCAAACAATGTTTGATTTACAGTTCCCACTGCATCTAGCCCTATGTGGGAAAACAAAGTGAAACCTAAAAATTCAAAGTTTTCCTGCAATCGATGCTTCAACCTAGAAGAATGAAATTTGGGGGGCCATGTTCACATGGAGTATTGATCATTCCTTCAAAGTATCAACAAGATCAGGTGAAAAAATATTTGCTGAGATTCCAGTAAACTCAGAGTTGTGTGGAGGCTTGGCAAATGCTTTCAAATAAAAGAGTTCTTTTTTATGCCTTGGCTTTGGGCAACTTCAAGAGGAACAAAGCATAGAGCTCATTGAAAAATAATTGAGTGTGTCAAGTTTCAAGCAGCTAGCACAAACCATGTTTGATTTAGAGTTCCACTGCATCTATCCCTATCAAGGAAAGCAAAGTGAAGCCAAAGATTCAAAGAGTTCCTGGAAAAGAATGATTCTACATATAAGAAGGAAATTTGGAGGGGCAAGTGAGACTAGATGACTGATCATTCTTTCAAAGTATCAACAAGATCGGGTGAAAAAATATTTTCTCAGATTCCAGTAAACTTGGAGTAGTGGAGGCTTGGCATACTCTTTCAAATGAAAGAGTTTTTTCCTTGCCTTGGTTTCAGGATACTTCAACAGGTGTCAAAGCATAGAGAACACACTGAGTACAAACTGAGTGTGTCAATTTTCAAGTAGCTAGCACAAACCATGTTTGATTTAGAGTTCCAACTGCCTCTACCCCTATAGGGGAAAATGAAGTGAAACCTAAAATTTCAAAGTGTTCCGCGAAACAAACGCTTCAACCTAGAAGAATGAAATTTGGGGGGCCAAGTGCGACTGCAGTACCAATCATTCATTCAAAGCATCAACAAGATAGGGTGAAAAAATACTTGCTGAGATTCCAGTAAACTCGGAGTTCTGTGGAAGATTGGCAAACTCTTTCAAATGAAAGAGTTTTTTTCATTGCCTCTGTTTAGGGCTACTTCATAGGGCAAAGAAGCATAGAGAGTGCAAAATAAACTAATTGTGTTCAGTTTCTACAAGCTAGGAAAAATCATGTTTAAATTAGAGTTCCAACTGTCTCTAGACCTATAGGGGAAAACAAATTGAAACCTAAAATTTGAAACATTCCTGCAAACGAACACTTTAACCTAGAAGAATGAAATTTGGATTTCCAAGAGCAACTGGAGTACTGATCATTCCTTCAAAGTATCAAGAAGTTCGGGTGAAAAATATTTTCTGAGATTCCAGTAAATTCGGATTTCTGAGGAACCTTGGAAAACGCTTTCAAATAAAAGTGTTTATTATTTTTCCTCAGTGTAGGGTTACTTCAACAGGGAACAAAGCATAGACAGTGCACAGAGAACTAATGGAGTGTGTCAAGTTTCAAGCAGCTAGCACAAACCATGTTTGATATAGAGTTCCAATTGTCTCTAGAACTATAAGCGAAAACCTTTTAAAACCTTAAAATTCAACGTGTTCCTGCAAATGAACACTTCATCCTACAAGAATGAAATTTGGTGGCCAAGTTCGCCTGGAGTAGTGATCAATCCTTCAAAGTATCAACAAGGTCGGGTGAAAAAATATTTGCTGATATTCCCATAAACTTGAAGTTCTGCGGAAGCTTAGCAAATGATTTCAAATAAAAGATTTTTTCCTTGTCTCAGCTTATGGCTACTTCAACAGGAAACAAATAACAGAGAGTGCACTGAGAACTAATTGAATGTGTCAAGTTTCAAGCAGCTAGCACAAACTATATTTGATATAGAGTTTCAAATGCATCTATCCCTATAGTGGAAAATGAAGTCAAACCTAAAAATTCAAAGTGTTCCCACAAATGTACGTTTCAACCTAAAAGAATAAAATTTGGGGGATCAAGTGCGACTGTAGTACCAATCATTCCTTCAAAGTATCAACAAGTTTGGGTGAAGAAATATTTGCTGAGATTCCTGTAAATTTGGAGTTCTGTAGAAGCTGGGCAAACGTTTTCAAAAAAAAAAAAAAAAAAAAAAAAAAAAAAAAAAAAAACTCTAGTGTTCCTAGAAGCATGAAATTTGGGGGACCCAGTGTGACTGAATTACCAATCATCCAATCATTCCTTCAAAGTATTAATAAGATCAGGTGAAACAATGTTTCCTATGATTCCAGTAAACTTGGAGTTCTGTGGATGTTTGGCAAATGCTTTCAAATGAAAGTATTTTTTTTTCCTTGACTCTGCTTAGGGCACTTTCAACAGGGAAAAAGCATGAAGAGTGCAATGAAAACTAATATCTGGTGTCAAGTTTCAAGCATCTAGCACAAATCTTGTTTGATTTAGAGTTCAATCTGCATTTATCCCTATTAGGGGAAAATGAAGTGAAACCTAAAAATTCAAAGTGTTCCTGCAAATGAATGCTTTATCCAGAAGAATTAAATTTGGGGGGCCAAGTGCGTGTGAAATAGCAATCATTCCTTCAAAGTATCAACAAGATCAGGTGAAAAAAACTGTTTGCTGAGATTCTAGAAATTTCAGAGTTCTTTGGAAGCTTGGCAAATATTTTCAATTGAAAGTGTGTTTTCTTTACCATTGCTTAGGGCAACTTCAACAGGGAACAAAACATACAGAGTGTACTGAGAACATATTGAGTGTGTTAGGTTTCAAGCACCTAGCACAAACCATGTTTGATTTAGAGTTCCAACTGTCTATATCCGTTTAGGGAAAAACGGAGATTAACCTAAAAATTCAAAGAGTTCCTTCAAATGAATGTTTCAATCCAGAAGTGGAGTTCTGTGGAAGCTTGACAAATGCTTTCAAATTAAAGTGTTTTTTTTCCTTGCCTCTGCTTAGGGCTACTTCAACAGAGAAAAAAGCATAGAGATCTATATGAGAACTAATTGAGTGTGTCAAATTTCAAGAAGGTAGCAAAAACCAAGTTTGATTTAGAGTTCAAGTGGAAAATGAAGTGAAACCTAAAAATTCAAAGTGTTCCAGCAAACGAACACTTCAACCTAGAAGAATGAAATTTGGGTGGCCAATTGCACCTATAGTAGCAATCTTTCCTTCAAAGTATCCACAATATCAGGTGAAAAAAAACATTTGCTGAGATTCTAGTAAACTCGGAGTTCTGTGGAACCTTGGCAAAGTGTTTGAAATGAAACTGTGTTTTCCTTACACTGCTTAGGGCAACTTTAACAGGGAACAAAGTATAGAGAGTTCACGGAGAACATATTGATTGTGTCATGTTGTAAGCTCCTAGAACAAACCATGTTTGATTTAGAGATCCACCTTCTTCTATCCTGATAGGGTAAAAGGAAGTGAAACCTAAAATTTCAAACTGTTTCTGCAAACGAATGCTTCAACCTAGAAGAATGAAATTATGGGGCAAAGTGCGACTGGAGTCCTGATCATTCCTCCAAAGTATCAACAAGATCAAGTGAAAAATATTTGCTGAGATTCCAGTAAAGTCAAAGATTTTTGGAAGCTTGGCAAACACATTCAAATGAAAGTGTTTTTTCATTGCCTCTTCTTAGGGCTATTTTAAGAGGGAACAAAGCATAGAGTGTGCACTGACAACTAATTGTGTCTAGTTTCAAACAGCTAGCACAAAGCATGTTCTATGTAGAGTTCAAACTGCCTCTATCCCTATTTGGGAATACGGAGGGAAACCTCAAAATTCAAAGTGTTCCTGCAAACGAATACTTCAACCTAGAAGAATGAAATTATAGGATCCAACTGTGACTGGAGTACAAATCATCCCTTCAAAGTATAAACAAGATTGGGGGAAAAATATTTCCTGAGATTCCAGTAAATATGTACTTCTGTAAAAGCTTGTCAAAGGCTTTCAAATGATAGAGATTTTCTCTTGCCTCTTCTTAGGGCTATTTCAAGAGGGAACAAACCATAGAGATTGCACTGAAAACTGATTGAGTGTGTTAAGTTTAAAGCAGCTAGCACAAAGCATGTTATATTTAGAGTTCCAACTGTCTCTATCCCTATATGAGAAAACGAAGAGAAACATAAAAATTCAAAGTGTTCCTGCAAACGAATGCTTCAACCTAGAAGAATGAAATTGGGGGGGGGGAGTGGAAGTGCTCCTGGAGTAGCGATCATCCTTGAAAGTATCAACAAGATTGGGTGAAAAAATATTTGCTGAGACTCTAGTGAACTAGGAGTTCTGTGGAAGCTTGGCAAACCCTTTAAAATGAAAGAGATTTTTTTCTTGCTTTTGCTTAGGGCTACTTCACCAGGGAACAAAGCATAGAGAGGGCAAGGAGAACTAATTGAGTTTGTCAAGTTTCAAGCAGCTAGAACAAACCATGTTTGATTTAGAGATACAAATGCCTCTTTCCCTATAGAGGAAAATTAAGGGAAACATAAAAATTCATAGTGTTCCTGCAAACGAATGGTCAACCTAGAAGAAGGAAATTAGGGGGGCCAACTGTGCCTGTAGTAGAGATCATTACTTTAAAGTATCAACAAGATTGGGTTAAAAATTTTCACTGAGATGCTAGTAAACTCGGAGTTCTCTGGAAGCTTTACAAACTCTTTCAAATGAAAGTGTTTTTTCCTTGACTCTGCTTAGGGCTTCTTCAGCAGGACAAAAAGCGTGGAAAGCCCACTGAGAACTAATTGAGTGTGTCAAGTTTCAAGCAAATAGCACCAAGCATGTTTGATTTAGAGTTCCAACTGCATCTATCCCTGTATGGGAAAATGAAGTGAAACCTAAAAATTCAAAGTGTCCCTGCAAACGAACTCTTCCACATAGAAGAATGAAATTTGGGGGGCCAAATGTGCCTGAAGGATCAATCATTCTTTCAAAATATCAACAAGATTGGGTGAAAAAATATTGGATGAGATTCCAGTAAACTCAGAGTTTTGTGGAAGTTTGGCAAATGCTTTCAAATAAAAGGGTTTTTTTTCCTTGTCTATGCTTAGGGTTATTTCAACAAGGAAAAAAACAGGAAGCATGCACTGAAAACTAATAGAGTGTGTCAAGTTTCAAGCAGCTAGCACAAGGCATGTTTGATTTAGAGTTCCATCTACATCTATCATTGTATTGGAAAACGAAGTGAAACCTAAAAATTCCAAGTGTTCCTGCAAATGAACGCTTCAACCTAGAAGAATAAAATTATAGTGTCCAACTGCGACTGGAGTATGAATCATTCCTTCAAAGTATGAACACTATTGGGTGAAAAAATATTTCCTGAGATTCCAGTAAACTTGTTGTTCTGTGGAAGTTTGGAAAACGCTTAAAGATAAAAGTGTTTTTTCCTTGCCTCTGCTTAGGGGTACTTCAACAGGGTACAAAGCATAGAGAGTAAAATGAGAATGAATTGAGTGTGTCTCGTTTCAAGCAGCTAGAACAAACCATGTATGATTTAGAGTTCCAACTGCTTCTATCCCTACATGGGAAAATGAAGTGAAACCTAAAAATTCAAAATGTTCCTGAAAAAGAATGCTTCAACATAGAAGAATGAAATTTGGTGGGGCAAGTGTGACTGGAGTACCCATCATTGCTTCAAAGTATCAACAAGATCAGCTGAAAAAAAATTTGCTGAGATTCCAGTAAACTCAGAGTTCTGTGGAAGAATGGCAGACAATTTCAAATGAAAGCTTTTTTTCCTTGCCTCTCTTTAGGGATAATTCATCAGGAAAAAAGCATAGAGATCTCACTGAGAAAAAATTCAGTGTGTCAAGTTTCAAGCAGCTAGCACAAACCATGTTTGATTTAGAGTTCAACCTGTCTCCATCCCTATAGGGGAAAATGAAATGAAACCTAAAAAATCAAAGTGTTCCTGCAAACAAAGGCTTCAATGTAGAAGAATGAATTTTGGGGGGCCAAGTGTGACTGGAGTACTAATCATTAATTTAATGTATCAACAAGTTGGGGGGAAGAAATAGTTGCTGAGATTCCAGTAAACTCGGAGTTCTGTGGAAGTATGGAAATCACTTTCAAATATAAGTGTTTTTTCCTTGTCTGTGCTTAGGGCTACTTCAACAGGGAACAAAGCATAGTGATTGCACTGAAAAATAATTCAGTGTGTCAGGTTTCAAGCAGCTATCAAAAACCATGTTTGATTTTGTTTTTCAACTGCCTCTATCCCTATAGTAGAAAACAAAGTGAAACCTAATAATTCAATGTGTTCCTGCAAACAAATGCTTCAACCCAGAAGAATGAAATTTCGGGGCCAAGTACAACTGAAGTAGTGATCATTCCTTCAAAGTATCAACAATATTGAGTGAAAAAATATTTGCTGAGATTCCACTAAACTCAAAGTTTTGTGAAAGTTGGGCAAAGGCTTTTAAAAGAAAGAGTTTTTTTTCTTGGCTCTGATTAGGGCTACTTTAACAGGGAACAAAGCTTATAGAGTGCACTGAGAACATATTTAGTGTGTCAAGTTTCATGCAGCTAGCACAAACCATGATTGATTTGGAGTTCCAACTGCCTCTATTCCTATAGTGGAAAATGAAGTGAAACCTATAAATTCAATGTGTTCCTGCCAACGAACGCTTCAGCCAAGAAGAATGAGATTTGGTAGGACACAAGCGACTGGAGTACCCATTATTTTTTTTGAAGTATCAACAAGATTGGGTGAAAAAATATTTGCTGAGATTCCAGAAACTCAGACGTCTGTGAAAGCTTTGCAAATGCTTTCAAATCAAAGTGTTTTTTCCTTGTCTCTCTTTAGGGCTACTTAAACAGGGAACAAAGCATACAGAGAGAAATGAGAACTAATTGAGAGTGTCAAGTTTCAAGCAGGTAGCACAAACCTTGTTTGATTTAGAGTTCCAAATGCCTTTATCCCTATAAGTGAACACGAATTGAAACCCAAAAATTCAAAGTGTTCCAGCAAATGAATGCTTCAACCTAGAGGAATGAAATTTTGAGATCCAAGTGCGACTTTAGTAATGATTATTACTTCAAAGTATTAACAAGAATGGGTGAAAAAATATTTGCTGAGATTACAGTAAACTCTGAGTTCTGTGGAAGCTTGGCAAACACTTCCAAATGAAAGTTTTTTTTTCCTTGCCTCTGGTTAGGGCTACTTCAACAGGGAACTAAGCATAGCGATCACACTGAGACCTAATTCAGTGTGTCATGTTTCAAGCAGCTAGCACAAACCATGAGATTCCAGGAATCTCAGACTTCTGTGGAAGCTTGGAAATGGCTCTCAAATGAAAGTGTTTTTGCCTTGCCTCTGCTTAGGGCTATTTCAACAGGGAACAAAGCACAGAGAGCTCACATACAATTAATTGACTGTGTCACATTTCAAGCAGCAAGCACAAACCATGTTTGATTTAGAGTTCCAACTGCCTCTATCCCTACAGGTGAAAAGGAAGTGAAACCTAAAAATTCAAAGTTTTCCTGCAAAAGAATGCTTCAACCTAGAAGAATAAAATCTGGAGGAACAAATGCAAGTGTAGTACCAATCCTTCCTTCACAGGATCAACAAGTTCAGGTAAAGAAAAAAAAAATATTTGCTGAGATTCCAGTAAACTCAGAGTTCTGGGGAAGCATGTCAATAGCTTTCAAATGAAAGTGTTTGTTATTTGCCTCTGCTTAGAGCTACGTCAACTGGGACCAATGCATACAGAGCACACTGAGAACTTATTGAATGTTTTAAGTTTCAAGCATCTAGCACAAACCACGTTTGATTTAGAGTTCCAACTGCCTCTATCCCTATAGTCATTCAAAGTATTCCTGCAAATTAATGCTTCAATCTATAAAAATGTATCTTGGTGGACCAAGTGTGACTGCAATACCAATTAGTCCTTCAAAGTATCAACAAGTTTTGAGGAAAAATATTTGCTGAGATTTCAGTAAACTTGGAGTTCTTTGGAAGCATGGCAAACGCTTTCAAACAAAAATGTTTGTACCTTGCCTCTGTTTTGGGATACTTCAACAGGGAACAAACATAGAGAGCACACTGACAAATAATTGAGTGTGTCAAGTTTCAAGCAGTGAGCACAAACCATGTTTGATTTAGAGTTCCAACTGCCTCTATTCCTACAGGGAAAAATGAAGAGAAACATATAAATTCAAATTGTTCCTGCAAACGAACGCTTTAACCCAGAAGAATGAAATGGGGGGGAGGTGGCAAATGAGCCTGGAGTAGTCATCATTCCTTCAAAGTATCAACAAGTTCAGGTGAAAAAATATGTACTGAGATTCCAGTAAACTCAGAGTTCTTTGGAAGCTTGGCTAATGCTTTCAAAATGAAAGTGTCTTTTTTTCCCTCTGCTTAGTGCTACCTCAACAGGGAAAAAGTACAGAGAATGCACTGAGACCTAATTCAGTGTGATAAGTTTCAAGCAGCTAGCACAAACTATGTTTGATTCAGAGTACCAAATGCCTCTAACCCTATAGGGGAAAATGAAGTATAACGTAAAAATTCGAAGTGTTCCTACAAACGAACGCTTCATCCTAGAAGAATGAAATTTGCGGTTCCAAGTGTGACTGGAGTACCAGTTGTTCCTTCAAAGTATTAACAAGAGGGGGCAAATAAATATTTGTTGAGATTCCAGTAAACTCAGAGTTCTGTGGAAGCTTGGCAAACACTTTCAATGTGTTTTTTCCTTGTATCTGCTTAGGGCTACTTCAAAAGTGAAAAAAGCATAGAGAGTGAAATGAGAACTAATTGAGTGTGTCAAGTTTCAAGCAGCTAGTAGAAACCATGTTTGATTTAGAGTTCCAAATGCATCTATGCCTTTAGGAGAAAATGAAGTGAAATCTAAAAATTCAAAATGTGTCTGCAAACGAACGCTTCAACACAGAATGAAATCTTGGGTAGCCAAGTGCACCTAGTGTAGCGATCATTCACTCATAATATCAACAAGTTCAGGTGAAAAAAATATTTGCTGAGATTCCAGTAATCTCAGAGTTCTATGGAAGCTTGCCAAATGCTCTCAAATAAAAGTTTTTCTTCTTTGCCTCTTCTTAAGGCTACTTCAACAAGGAAAAAAGCATAGAGAGCACACTGAGAAATAATTGAGTGTGTCAAGTTTCAAGCGGCTAACACAAACCATGTTTGATTTAGAGTTCCAACTTCCTCTATATCTATTGGCAAAAATGAAGTGAAATGTAAAAATTTAAATTATTCCTGCAAAAAATGCTTCAACCTAGAAGAATAAAATTTGGGGGGGCAAGTTCGAGTGTAGTACCAATCATTCATCCAAAGTATCAACACGTTTGGGTGAAAAAATATTTCTTGGAATAATGTGGAAGCTTGGCAAGTGCTTTTAAATAATAGTGCTTATATTTTGCCTCTGCTTAGCACTACTTCAACAGGGAACAAACCATAGAGAGTGCTCTGAGAACTCAGTTATTGTGTCAAGTTTCAAGCAGCCAGCACAAACCATGTTTATTTAAATTTCAGAATGCCTCTATCCATATAAAGAAAATGAAATGAAAACAAAAAATTCAAAGTGTTCCTGCAAATGAATGCTTTATCCTAGAAGAGTACAATATGGGGGGAGGGGCAAGTGCGCCTGAAGTAGTGATCATTCTTTCAAAGTATCCACAAGTTTAGGTGAAAAAATATTTAATGAGATTCCAGTAAACTCAGAGTTCTGTAGAAGCTTGGCAATTGCTATGAATTGAAGGTGTTTATTCCTTGTCTCTAGTTAGGGCTAATTCAACAGGGAACAAGGAATATAGATCACTATGTGAAGTAATTGAGTGTGTCATGTTTCAAGCAGCTAGGAAAAAACTATGTTTGATTTAGAGCTCCAACTGCCTCTATCCCAATAGGGGAATAGGAAGTGAAATCTAAAAATGCAAAGTTTTTCTACAAACAAATGCCTCAACCCAGAAGAATGAAACTTGGGTGGCCAAGTGTGCCTGCAGTACTGATCAATCCTTCAAAGTATCAACAAGATCGGGTCAAAAATATTTGCTGAGATTCCATTAAACTCAGAGTTCTGTGGAAGCATGGCAAATGCTTTCAATGAAAGTGATTTTCCTTGCCTCTACTTAGGACTATTTCAATAGGGAACACAGCATAAAGAGCACACTTACAACTAATTGAGTGTTTCCAGTTTCAAGCACCTAGCACAAAGCATGTTTGATTTACAGCTCTAACTGCCTCTATCCCTATAGGAGAAAACGAAGTGAAACGTAAGAAATCAAAATGTTCCTGCAAATCAACGTTTCAACCAATAAGAATGAAATTTGGGTTGCCAAGTGTGAATGAAGTACCTATCATTCCTTCAAAGTATCAACAAGATCGGGTAAAAAAAAAAAAATTGCTGTGATTCCTGTAAATTCAGATTTCTGTGGAAGATTGGCAAACACTTTCAAATGAAAGCATTTTTTCTTTGCCTCTGCTTAGGGCTACTTCAATAGGGTAAAATGCATGGAAAGCACACAGAGAATGTATTGAGTGTGTCAAGTTTCATTCAGGTAGCACAGACCATGTTTGATTTGGAGGTCCAACAGCCTCTATCCATATAGGGGGAAAATGAAGTGAAACCTAAAAATTCAAAGTGTTCCTGCAAATGAATGCTTCAACCTACCAGAATGAAATTTGGGGATCCATGTGTGACTGGAGTACCAATCATTTCTTCAAATTATCAACAAGATGGGAGGAAGAAATATTTGTTGAAATTCCAGTAAATTCGGAGTTCTATGGAAGCTTGGAAAACATTTTCAAATGAAAGTGCTTTACCCTTTCCTCTGCTTGAGACTACTTTAACAGGGAGAAAACCATATAGAGTGCACCAAGAACAAATTCAGAGTGTCAAGATTCAAGCAGCTAGCCCAAACCACGTTTGATTTAGAGATCCAAATTCTTCTATCCCTATAGGATAAAATGAAGTGAAACCTAAAAATTCAAAGTGTTCCTGCAAATGAAAGCTTCAACCTAGAAGACTGAAATTTGGGTGGTAAAGTATGGCTGGATTCCCGATAATTCCTTCAAAGTATCAACAAGTTTGGGTGAAAGAATATTTGCTGAGAATCCAGTAAACTCAGAGTTCTGTGGAAGCATGGCAAATGCTTTCAAATGAAAGTGTTTTATTCTTGCCTCTGCTTAGGGCTATTTCAAAAGGGAATAAAGAATAGAGAGTGCAATGACAGCAAATTGAGTGTGTCAAATTTCAAGTAGCGAGCAAAAATATGATTGATTTACACGAACAACTGCCTATATCCCTATATGTGAAATGGAAGTGAAACCTAAACATTCAAAGTGTTCCTACAAACCAATGCTTCAACCTAGAAGAATAAAACTTTGGGGACCAAGTGTGACTGGAATACCAATCATTCTTTCAAAGTACCATCACATTCCAGTGAAAAAAATATTTGCTGAGATTCCAATAAATACAGAGTTCTGTGGAAGCATGTCAAAAGCTTTCTAATGAAAGTGTTTGTTATTTGCATCTCTTCAGGGCTACATCAGCAGGGAAAAAAGCATAGAGACTGCACCATCAACTAATTGAGTGTTTCAAGTTTCAAGCATCTAGCACAAACCATGTTTGATTTAGAGTTCAAATAGCTTCTATTCTTATAGGAGAAAACGAATTGAAACCAAAAAATTCAAACTGTTCCTGCAAATGAAAGATGCAACCCAGAAGAATGAAATTTGGGAAGCCAAGTGCGACTGGAGTAGTGATGATTCCTTCAAAGTATCAACAAGAATAGGTTAAAAAATATTTACTGAGATTCCAGTAAACTCGGAATTCTGTGGAAGTTTGGCTAACACTTTAAAAATAAAAGGCTTTTTTTGTTGCCTCAGCTTAGTGCTACTTCAACAGGAAAAAAAGCATAGAGAGCTCACTGAGATCTAATTGAATGTGTCAAGTTTCAAACAGCGAGCACAAACCATGTTTGATTTAGAGTTCCAAATGTCTTATTAACTCTAGGGAAAAGAAAGAGAAACCTAAAGATTCAAAGTGTTCCTGCAGAAGAACGCTTCAACCTAGAAAAATCAAATTTGGGGGATCAAGTGCTACTGGAGTACTGATCATTCCTTCAAATTATCAACAAGATCGGGTAAAAAAAAAAAATATTTGCTGAGATTCCAGTAATCTCGGAGTTCTGTGGAAGCTTGGCAAACGCTTTCAAATGAAAGTGTTTTTTCCTTGCCTCTGCTTAAGCCTATGTCAACAAGGAAAACAGCATAGACAGCACACTGAGAAATGATTGAGTGTGTCAATTTTCAAGCAGCTAGCACAAACCATGTTTGATTTAGAGTTTCAACTGCTTATATGCCTATAGGGGGAAATGAAGTGAAACCTAAGAATTCAAAGTGTTCCTGCAAATGAACATTCCACCCTAGAAGAATGAAATTTGGGGTGCCAATTGTGAATGAAGTACCTATTATTCATTCAAAGTTTCAGCAAGATCGGGTGAGAAAATGTTTGCTGAGATTCCAGTAAACTCGGAGTTCTGTGGAAGCTTGGCAAATGCTTTCAAATGAAAGTGTTGGTTTCTTTCTCTAGTTATGGCAAATTCAACATGAAACAAAGAATAGAGATTTCTATGGAACTAATCGGGTGTGTAATGTTTCAAGCAACTAGGAAAAAACATGTTTGATTTAGAATTCTAACTGATTCTATCCCTATAGGGGAAAACACGTGAAACATAAAAGTTTTTCTGCAAACAAATGCTTCAACCTAGAAGAATGAATCTTGGAGGACCAAGTGTGACTGGAGTACCAATCATTTCATCAAATTATCTTCAACATCAGGTGAAAAAATATTTGCTGTGATTCCATCAACCTCATAGTTCTGTGGAAACATGGCAAACACTTTTAAATGAAATTGTTTTTTTTTTTTTTACTTGCCTCTGCTTATGGTTATTTCAACAGGAAACAAAGCATAGAGAGCACACTGAGAAATAATTGAGTATTTCAAGCTTCATTCAGCTAGCACAAAGCACGTTTGATTTAGAGTTCCAACTGACTCTATCCCTATTGGAGAAAACAAAGTGAAACCTAAAAATTCAAAGTGTTCCTGTAAACGAACGCTTCAACATAGAAGAATGAAACTTGGGGATCCAAGTATGACTGGAGTACAAATTATTACTTTAAAGAATCAACAAGATGGGGTGAAGAAATATTTGCTGAGATTCCAGTAAACTTGGAGTTCTGTGGAAGCTTGGCAAATGCTTTCAGATGAAACTGTTTTATCCTTGCCTCTGCTGAAGACTACTTCAACAGAGAACAAAGCATATAGGATGCACTGAGAATTAATTCAAGGTGTCAGGTGTCACATAGCTAGCACAAACCATGTTTGATTTAGAGTTCCAACTGCATCTGGCCCTATAGGATAAAATGAAGTGAAACCTAAAAATTCAAAGTTTTCCTGCAATCGAATGCTTCAACCTAGCAGAATAAATTTGGGGGGGCATATGCACCTGGAGTATTGATCATACCTTCAAAGTATCAACAAGATCAGGTGAAAAAATATTTGCTGATATTCCAGTAAACTCAGAGTTCTGTGGAGGCTTGGCAAATGCTTTCAAATGAAAGAGTTTTTATTTTGTATTTTTTTAGCTTTGGGCTACATCAACAGGAACAAAGCATAGAGAGTGCACTGAAAAATAATTGAGTGTGTCATGTTTCAAGCAGCTAGCACAAATCATGTTTGATTTAGAGGTCCAACAGCTTCTATCCATATAGGGGGAAAGGAAGTGAAACCTAAAATTTCAGCTTTTCTGCAAATGAATGCTTCAACCTAGAAGAATGAAATTTGAGGGGCCAAGAGCGACTGGAGGACCGATCATTCCTTCAAAGTATCTACAAGTTCGGGTAATGAAATATTTGCTGAGATTCCAATAAACATAGATTTTTGTGGAAGCTTCGCAAATACCTTCAAATGAAAGTGTTTTTTCTTTGCCTCTGCTTAGGGCTACTTCAAAAGGGAACAAAGCATAGAGAGCGTACTGAGAACTAATTGAGTTTGTCAAGTTTCAAACAGCTATCTAAAACCATGTTTGATTTAGAGTTCCAAATGCATTTATCCCTATAGGGGAAGAAAATTGAAACCTAAAAATTCAGAGTGTTCCTGCAAATGAACGCTTCATCCTAGAAAAATGAAATTTGAGGTGCCAAGTGCAATTGGATTTCCAATTATTCCTTCCATGTATCAACAAGATCAGATTAAAAATTATTTGCTGAGATTCCAGTTAACTTGAAGTTCTGTGCAAGTTTGGCAAAGACATTCAAATCAAAGTTTTTTTCTTGCCTCTGCTTAGAGCTACTTCAACAGGGAAAAAAGCATGGAGAGCACACTGAGAACTAATAGAGTGCGTCAAGTTTCAAGCACCTAGCACAAATCATGTTTGATTTAGAGTGCCACATCCCTCTATCTGTATAGGGTAAAATGAAAAGAAACCTAAAAATTCAATGTTTTCCTGCAAATGAATGCTTTAAACTAGAAGAAAGAAATTTGGGGGCCAAATGCACCTGGAATAGCAATCATTCCTTCAAAGTATCAAGAAGATCGGGTGAAAAAATATTTGCTGAGATTAAAGTAACCTCGGAGATCAGTGGAAGCTTAGCAAATGCT
Source organism: Marmota marmota marmota (assembly GCF_001458135.2). Classification (NCBI taxonomy): domain Eukaryota; kingdom Metazoa; phylum Chordata; class Mammalia; order Rodentia; family Sciuridae; genus Marmota; species Marmota marmota. The sequence continues at coordinate 8,078,245 of NW_026000136.1, forward strand.
TTCATATTAAAGAGTTTTTTACTTGCCTCTATTTAGGGCTACTTAAACAGGGAACAAATCAAAGAGAGCACACTGAGAACCAATTGAGTGTGTCAAGTTTCAAGCAGCTAACACAAACCATGTTTGATTTAGAGTTCCAAATGCCTCTATCCCTATAGGGGAAAACAAAGTGAAACCTAAACATTCAAAGTGTTCCTGCAAACGAATGTTTCAACCTAGAAGAATGAAATTTGTGGGGCCAAGTGCAAGTGGGTACCAATCATTCCTTCAAAGTATCAACAAAATTGGGGGATGAAATATTTGCTAAGATTTCATTAAATTTGGAGTTCTGTGAAAGTGTGGTAAACGTTTTCAAATGAAAGTGGTTTTTCCTTGCCTTTGCTTAGGGCTTCTTCAACAGAGAACAGTGCATACAGAGCAAACTGAGAAAAAAATCAGTGTGTCAAGTTTCACTAAGCCAGCACAAATCATGTTTGATTTAGATATCCAAATGCCTCTATCCCTATAAGAGAAAAAGAAGTGAACTTAAATATTCAATTTGTTCCTGCAAATGAATGCTTTAACCTAGAAGAATGAAATATGGGTTCCAAATGCAACTGGAATACCAATCATTCCATCAAAGTATCAACAAATTAGGGTGAAAATATATTTGCTGAGATTCCAGTAAACTCGGAGTTCTGTGGAAGCTTTGCAAATGCTTACAAATGAAAGAGTTTTTCACTGCCTCTTCTTAGGTCTACTTTAACAGGGAACACAGCATTGAGAGGGCATCAAGAACTAATTGAGCATGTTAAGTTTCAAGCAGCTAGCACAAACCATGTTTGATTTAGTGTTCCAAATGTCTCAATCCATATAGGGGAAAATGAAGTTAAACCTAAAAATTCAAAGTGTTACTGCAAACGAATGCCTCAACCTAGAAGAATGAAATTTGGAGGGCAAAGAGTTCCTGGAATAGTGATCATTGCTTCCAAGTATCAACAAGATCAGATGAAAAAATATTTTCTTAGATTCTAGTAAGCACTTATTTCTGTGGAAATTTGGCAAATGCTTTCATATGAAAGGGTTTTTTCCTTGAATCTGCATAGGGCTATTTCAACAGGGAACAATACACAGAGAGTGCACTGAAAAATTATTGAGTGTGTCAAGTTTCAAGAAGCTAGTACAAGCCATGTTTGATTTATATTTCCAACTGCTTCTATCTTTATATGGGAAAAGGATTTGAAACCTCAAAATTCAAAGTGCTCCTGCAAACAAACTCTTCAACCTAAAAGAATGAAAAATGTGGGGCCAAGTGAAACTGGAATACTGATAATTCCTTCAAAGTATTAACAAGTTAAGGTGAAGAATGATTTTCTGAGATTCCAGTAAACTCAAAGTTCTTTGTAAGCTTGGAAAATGCTTTCAAATGAAAGTGTTTTTTTTCCTTGAATCTGCTTAGGGCTATTTCATCAGGGAAAAAAGAATAGAGAGGGCACTGAGAAGTAATTCAGTGTCTCAAGTTTGAAGCATCTAGCATAAACCAATTTGATTTAGAAGTCCAAATGCCTAATACTTATAGAGAAAAATGAAGTGAAACCTAAAAATTCAAAGTGTTCCTGCCTATGAATGATTCAACCTAGAAGAGTAAAATATGGGGGATCAAGTGTGACAGAGAACAGATCTTGCCTTCAAAGTATCAACAAGACCGGGTGAAAAAAATGTTTGCTGAGATTCCAGTAAACTCACAGTCCTGTGGAATCTTGGCAAGCACATTCAAATGAAATTGTTTTTTTTTCCTTGCCTCTGCTTAGGGATACATCAAGAAGGAACAAAGCATAGAGAGCGCACTGAGGACATTTGTTCCTGCAAGCAAATGCTTTTGTTCCTGCAAACAAATGCTTCGACCTAGAAGGATGAAATTTGAGGGTTCAAGTGTGACTGGAGTACCAATCAGTCCTTCAAAGAATCAACAAGTTTGGGTGAAAAAAAAATTGCTGCGATTCCAGTAAACTCAAAGTTCTGTTGAAGCTTGGCAAATGGTTTCAAATGAAAGTGTTTTTTCTTTGCCTCTGCTTAGGGCTACTTCAACAGGGAACAAAGTGCAATGAGACTAATTGAGTGTGTCAATTTTCAAGCAGCTAGCACAAACCATGTTTTATTTAGCACAAACCATGTTCAAAATGCATCTATTCCAATATTTGAAAATAAAGTGAAATGTAAAAATTCAAAGTGTTCTTGCAAACAATCGCTTCAACTTCAAAAAATAAAATTTGGGAGGCCATGTGTGGCTGAAGTATCGGTCATTCCTTCAAAGTATCAACAAGATTGGGTGAAAAAATATTTGCTGAGATTAAAGAAAACTGAGAGTTCAGTGGAAGCTTGGCAAACGCTTTCAAATTAAAATGTTTTGTCCTTGCGTCTACTTAGGTTATTCAACATGAAACAATGTATAGACAGTGCACTGAGAACTAATTGAGTGTTTCAAGATTCAAGCAGCTAGCACAATCCATTTTTAATTTAGAGTTCCAACTGCCTCTATCCCAATAGGGGAAAAAAAAGTGAAACCTAAAAATTCAAAGTGTTCCTGCAAACGAATGCTTCAACCTAGAAAAATGAAATTTGGTTTGCCAAGTGAGACTGGAGTACCAATCATTCTTTCAAAGTATCAACAAGATTGGGTGATGAAATGTTTGCTGAGATTCCAGTAAACTCAGAGTTCTGTGGAAGCTTGTGAAATGCTTTCAAATGAAAGTGTTTTTTACTTGTCTCTGCTTAGGGCTACTTCAAAAGGGAACAAAGCATAGAGACCCCACTGAGTACTAATTGAGTTTGTCATGTTTCAAACAGCTATCTAAAATCATGTTTGATTTAGAGTTCCAATGGAATCTATTCCAATAGGGGAAAAAATTGAAACCTAAAAATTCAAAGTGATCCTACAAAAGGATGCTTTAACCTAGAAAGACAAAATTTGTGTGGCCAAGTGCATTTGAAGTTCTGATCATTCCTTCAAAGTATCAACAAGATCGGATGAAAAATTATTTGCTGAGGTTCGAGTTAACTTGAGAGTTCTGTGGAAGCTTGGTAAACACATTCAAATGGAAGCGTTTTTTTCCTTACCTCTGTTTAGGGCAACTCCAAGAGGGAAAAAAGCATGGAGAGCACACTGAGAACTAATAGTGTTTCAAGTTTCAAGCACGTAGCACAAATCATGTTTGATTTAGAGATTCACATCCTTCTATCTGTATAGGGGAAAATGAAGAGAAACCTAAAAGTTCAATGTTTTCCTGCAAACGAACGCTTTAAACTAGAAGAAATAAATTTGGGGGGCCATGTGCGCCTGGAGTAGCAATCATTCCTTCAAAGTATCAACAAGAATGGGTGAAAAAATATTTGCTGAGATTAAAGTAACCTCAGAGATCAGTGGAAGCTTGGCAAACGCTTTCCAATTAAAGATATTTTTACTTGCCTCTACTTAGGGCTACTTAAACAGGGAAGAAAGCATAGAGAGTGCACCGAGAAATAATTGACTTGTCAAGTTTCAGGCAGCTATCACAAACCATGTTAGATTTAGAGGTCCAACAGCCTCTATCCATATAGGGGAAAACGAAGTAAAACCTAAAAATTCAAAGTGTTCCTGCCTACAAATGATTCAATGTAGAAGAGTGAAATATGGTGGATCAATTGCAAATGGATTCCCGATCATGCCTTCAACGTATCAACAAGATCGGTTGAAAAAATATTTGCTGAGATTCCAGTAAACTCGGAATTCTGTGGAAGCTTGGCAAACACTATGAAATGAAATTGTTTTTTCCTTGCCTCTGCTTAGGGCTACTCCAACAGGCAACAATGCATAAAGAGCACACTGAGAAATAATTGAGTGTGTCAAGATTCAAGCAGCCAGCACAAATCATGTTTGATTTAGAGATCCAAATGCCTCTATCCCTGTAGGAGAAAATGACGTTAAACCGTAAAATTGAAAATGTTACTGCAAACGAATGCCTCAACCTAGAAGGATGAAATATGGGGTGCCAAGAGTGGCTTGAGTTGTTATCATTCCTTCAAAGTATCAACAAGTTCAGGTGAAAAATATTTGCTGAGATTCCAGTAAACTCTTAGTTCTGTGGAAGCTTCGCAAATGCTTTCAAATGAAAGGGTTTTTTTTTTCTTGCCTCTGCTTAGGGCTATTTCAACAGGGAACAATGCAGAGAGAGCACACTGACAACTAATTGAGTGTGTCAAGTTTCAAGCTAGCACAAGCCATGTTTGATTTAGACATCCAACTGCATCTATACTATACAGGAAAAAGATTTGAAACTTCAAAATTCAAAGTGTTCCTAAAAACAAAACCTTCAACCTAGAAGAATGAAATTTGTGGGGCCAAGTGTGACTGGAATACTGATAATTCTTTCAAAGTATCAAAAAGGTCAGGTTAGAAAATATTTTCTGAGATTCCAGTACACTCAAAGATCTATGTAAGATTGGCAAATGCTTTCAAATGAAAGTATTTTTTTTTCTTTGACTCTGCTTAGGGCTGTTTCATCAGGGAAAAAAGAATAGAGAGGGCAATGAGATGTAATTCAGTGTCTCAAGTTTGAAAAATCTAGCTAAAACCATAATTGATTTAGAGGTCCAACTGACTCTATCCCTATAGAGGAAAATGAAGTGAAACCTAAAAACTCAAAGTGTTCCTGCCTACCAATGATTCAACTGAGAAGAGTGAAATATGGAGTTTCAAGTGTGACAGAGTACCGATCATGCCTTCAAAGTATCAACAAGATTTGGTGAAAAAATATTTGCTGAGATTCCAGTAAACACAGTGTTCTGTGGAAGCTTGGTGAATCTTTCAAAAGAAAATGTTTTTTTCTTGCCTCTGCATAGGGCTACTTCAACAGAGAAAAAAAAAAACATAGAGAGCACACTGAGAACTAATTAAATCTTTCAAGTTTCAATGAAGAAGCAGAAACCATGTTTGATTTGGAGTTCCAAATCCCTCCACCTTATAGGAGAAAATGAAGTGAACTTAAAAATTCAATGTGTTCCTGAAAACAAACTCTTTAACCTAGAAGAATGAAATTTGAGGAGCCAAGTGTGAGTGGAGTACCAATCAGTCCTTCAAAGAATCAACAATTTCGGGTGAAAAAAAAAATTGCTGAAATTCCAGTAAACTCGAAGTTCTGTGGATGGTTGGCAAACAATTTCAAATAAAACTGTTTTTTCCTTGCCTCTGCTTATGTCTATATCAACAGGCATAGAGAGTGAACTGAGAACTAATTGAGTGTGTCAAGTTTCAAGCAGCTAGCATGAACCATGTTTGATTTCAAATTCAAATTGCCTCTATTTCAATAGGAGAAAATGAAGCAAAACCTAAAACTTCAAAGAGTTCTTGCAAACAAACACTTCAACTTAGAAGAATGAAATTTGGGGGGCCAAGTGAGCCTAGAGAAGCAATCATTCCTTCAAAGAATCAAAAAGATCAGGTGAAAAAAATATTTGGTGAGATTAAAGTAAACTCAGATTTCAGTGGAAGTTTGGCAAATGTTTCCAATTAAAGAGTTTTTTCCTTGCCTCTACTTAGGGTTACTTCAACTGGGAACAAAGCACAGAGAGTGCACTGAGAACTAATTGAGTGTTTCAAGATTCAACCAGGTATCAATAAACATGTTTGATTTAGAGTTCCAATTGCCTCTATCCCAATAGGGAAAAATGAAGTGAAACCTAAACATTCAAAGAGTTCCTACAAAGGAACACTTCAACCTAGAAGAATGAAATTTGTGGGATCAAGTGAGATTGGAGGACCAATCATTGCTTCAAAGTATCAACAACATCGGGTGAAAAAGTATTTTCTGAGATTCCAGTAAACTCAAAGTTTTGTGTAATCTTGGCAAATGCTTTCAAATGAAAGTGGTACTTTCTTGAGTTTGCTTAGCACTATTTCAACAGGTAAAAAAGCATAGAGAGAGCACTGAGAAGTAACTCAGTGTGTCAAGATTCAAGTAGCTGGCACAAACCATATTTGATTTTGAGACCCAACTTCCTCTGTCCCTATGGGGGAAAATGAAGTGAAACCTATAAATTCAATGTGTTCCTGCCTACGAAGTATTCAACCTAAAAAAGTGAAATATGGGGTATCAAGTGCGATAGAGTACCAATCATGCCTTCAAATTATCCACAAGTTTTGGGGAAAAATATTTGCTGAGATTCCAGTAAATTCAGAGTTCTGTGGAAGCTTGGCAAATGCTTTAAATGAAAGACTTTTTTTCCTTGCCTCTGCTTAGGGATACTTCAACTGGAAACAAAGCATAGAGAGTGCACTGAGAACTAATGGAGTATGTCAAGTTTCAAGCAGCTAGAACAAACCATATTTGATTTAGAGTTCCAAATGCCTCTATTCCTATAGGGGAAAATGAAGTGAAACCTAAAAATTCAAAGTGTTCCTGCAAACATATGCTTCAACTTGGAAGAATGAAAATTGGGGGGGGGGCAATTGTGACTGAAGTACTGAGCATTTCTTTAAAGTATCAACAAGATCAGGTGAAGAAATATTTGCTGGGATTCCAATAAACTCCGAGTTCTATGGAGGCTTGGCAAACATATTCAAATGAAAGTGTTATATCCTTGCCTCTGCTTAGGGGTACTTCAACAGGGAACAAAGCATAGAGAGCACACTGAGAACTAATTGAGTGTGTCAAGTTTCAAGCAGCCAGCACAAACCATGTTTGATTTAGTTTTTCCAAATACCTCTATTCCTAAAGGAGAAAATGAATTGAAACCTAAAATTTCAAAGTGTTCCTGCAAATGAATGCTTCAACATAGAAGAATGAAATTTCGGGGGCCAAGTGTACCTGGAGGCATGATCTTTCTGACAACTTTTCAACAAGATCAAGTGAAAAAAATATTTGCTGAGATTCCAGTAAACTTGGAGTTCTAAGGAAGCTTGGCAAACACATTCAAATAAAAATGATTTTTCTTTGTCTCTGCTTAGGGCTATTCTACAGGGAGAAAAGCAGAGAGAGAGCACTGAAAACTAATTTAGTGTGTCAAGTTTTAAAAAGCAAGCACAAAGCATGTTTGATATAGAGTTCCAATTGCCTCTGTCTTTATAGGTGAAAACGCAGAGAAAGCTAAACATTCAAAGTGTTCCTACAAAGGAACGCTTCAACCTAGAAAAATGAAATTTTTGGGATCAAGTGATATTGGAGTACCGATCATTCCTTCAAAGTTTCAACAACATCAGGTGAAAAAGTATTTTCTGAGATTCCAGTAAACTCAAAGTTTTGTGTAATATTAGCAAATTCTCTCTAATTAAAGTGGTATTTCCTTGAGTTTGCTTAGCGCTATTTCAACAGGGAACAAAGCATAGAGAGTGCACTGAGAAGCAATTGAGTGTGTCAAGTTTCAAGTAGGTAGCACAAACAATGTTTGATTTAGAGTCCCAACTGCCTCTGCCTCTATAGGGGAAAATAAAGTGAAACCTATAAATTCAACGTGTTCCTGCCTACGAAGTATTCAACCTTAAAAAGTGAAAAATGGCCTATCCAGTGAGACAGAGTACCAATCATGCCTTCAAATTATCAACAAGTTTGGGAGAAAAAATATTTGCTGAGATTCCAGTAAACTCGGAGTTCTGTGGAAGCTTGGCAAATGCTTTCAAATGAAAGTGTTTATTCCTTGCCTTTCCTTAGAACTGTTTAAACAGGGAACAAAGCATACAGAGTGCACTGAAAACTAATTTTGTATGTTAAGTTTCAAGCATCTAACACAAACCATGTTTGATATAGAGTTCCAATTGCCTCTATCCTTATAGAGGAAAACAAAGTGAAACCTAAACATTCAAAGCGCTCCTGCAAATGAACAGTTAAACCTAGAAGAATGAAATTTGTGGAATTAAGTACAACTGGATTACCGATCATTCCTTCAAAGTATCAACATGATCAGGTGGAAAAATACTTGATGAGATTCCAGTAAAATTGGAATTTTGTGGAGGCTATGCAAATGCTTTCAAATTAAAATGTTGTTTCCTTGCCTCTGATTAGTCCTGTATCAACAGGGAACAAAGCATAGAGAGTGCACTGAGAACTAATTTAGTGTGTTAATTTTCAAACAGCAAGCACAAACAATGTTTGATTTAGAGTTCAATCTGCCTCTATCCCTAAAGGGGAAAATGAAGTAAAACCTAAAATTCAAAGTTTTCCAGAAAACAAACACTACAACCTAGAAGAATGTAATTTTGTTGGCCACGTGCAAGTGGAGTACTGATCATTGCTTCAAAGTATCTACAAGATCAGGTGAAAAAATATTTGCTGAGGTTCCAGTAAATTCGGAGTTCTGAAGAAGTTAGGCAAACACATTCAAAAGGAAATGATTTTTCTCTGCCTCTGCTTAGGGCTATTTCTTCAGGGAGAAAAGCAGAGAGAGCACACTGAAAACTAATTTAGTGTGTCAAGTTTCAAAAAGTGAGCAAAAAGCATGTTTTAAATAGAGTTCCAATTACATCTATCCTTATAGGGGAAAACGTAGTGAAACATAAACAC